>NC_084598.1:42867549-42875049 GCF_033807715.1 Cololabis saira
CTGTGATAAAGCTGATGAAAGAAGCGCCCACTCTTGTTTAATCCTGTAAGTAAACACGGCCGGCTAATTAGCGCCGGGGCTCCCAGGGCCGCTTTTTCTTTCTCTTCCTGCAACAAATGTTCAAAGAGCTCGACGTCCGGCGCTCCGTGTGCAGACGGTTCCTGCAGAAGCGCGTTCCCTCCGTTCCCTCGTTCCCTCCGTTCCCTCCGTTCCCTCCGTTATCTGGCGTGCTGCTAATGCATTAGGTGAGCGTTAGACTCTCAGGCCACGTTTACACATAGCCGGGTATTTACAAAACGGATATTTCCCCCTCTACGTTTGAAAATACCATCATTTACACAAACCTGCATAAATACTGTTAAGGTGCTATGAGCAGCCAAACCTACAGGGGGCAGTGTAACGAGAAGATAAAGTCATGCTAGCCCAGGGGGTCGGCAACCCTTTAGTGCCGCCGTAGTGGCTCCTGGAGCTTTTCAAAAACGTTTGACCTTTTTTTTTCCTTTTTTTGTTCTTTTTCCCCCTTTTTGTTCTCTTTTTTAAACTTTTTCTTGGCTTTTTTTTTCTAAATTCTGACTTTTTTCCTCGACATTTTGACTTTTTTCTCGACATTTCGACTTTTTCTCGACTTTTTTACTTTTTTCTCGGCATTTCCACTGTTTCTCCACATTTCGACTTTTTTTCTCGAAATTTTGACTTTTTTCTGGACATTTCGACTTTTTTTGGACATTTGACTTTTTCCTCGACATTTCGACTTTTTCTCGACATTTTTACTTTTTCTCGGCATTTCAACTTTTTTTCTCAACATTTCGACTTTTTTACTGTAAATTCTGACTTTTTTCCTCGACATTTCGACTTTTTTCTCGACATTTCGACTTTTTTCACAAAATGTTTAATATTTCCTCGACATTTCGACTTCTTTCTCAACATTTCGACTTTTTTCTTGACATTTCGACTTTTTCTTGACATTTCGACTTTTTTCACGAAATTTTGAATATTTCCTCCACATTCGAAAATGTCAAAATGTCGAGATTGTTGAATACAATTTCGTGAATAAAGTCGAAATTTCGACTTTTTTATCAACATTTCGATTTTTTCTCGACATTTCAAAATTTTTTCTCGAAGTGCATAATGAAAAAAAAAATCTTCCCCAGTTTTAACTAATATAGAAACATGCAGCATGTGTTGCCTTCATTCTAAGGCTGATACAAGACTTTTAATTTTTTGCGGCTCCAGACATATTTGTTTTTGTGTTTTTGGTCCAATATGGCTCTAAAACATTTTGGGTTGCCGAACCCTGGGCTAGCCAATCAGAATCCTGGAAAAAAACATCAACAAAAGACACGGGTAACTTCCAGTTACTTCCAAGATGAACGAGAGTCTTTGGTTTGGAGTGACAGAGAAGTGGAGGCCGGCTAATTAGCGCCAGGGCTCCCAGGACCGGTTTTTCTTTCTCTTCCTGCAACAAATGTTCAAAGAGATCGACGTCCGGCGCTCGTTGTGCAGACGGTTCCCTGCAGGAAGCGCGTTCCTCCGTTCCCTCCGTTCCTCCGTTCCCTCCGTTCCCTCCATTATCTGGCGTGCTGCTAATGCATCAGGTGAGCGTTAGCCGCCGCCGAGACTCTCAGGCCCCGTTTCCATCTAGCCGGGTATTTACAAAAACGGATATTTCCCCCTCTACGTTTTGAAAAATACCATCATTTACACGAACCTGCATGAATATCTGTTAAGTGCTGTCGGGCAACCCTTTAGCGTCGCCCTAGTGGCTCCTGGAGCTTTTTCAAAAATGTTTGACCTTTTTTTTTCCTTTTTTTGTTCTTTTTTCCCTTTTTTTTCTCTTTTTTAAAAATTTTTCCTGACTTTTTTCTCGAAATTTGGACTTTTTCCTCGACATTTCGACTTTTTTCTCAACATTTTGACTTTTTTTCTCTAAATTTTTAATATTTCCTCGACATTTCGACTTTTTTCTCGACATTTCGACTTTTTTTTCGAAATTTTGACTTTGTTCTGGACATTTCGACTTTTTTTCCTGAAATTTTGAATATTTCCTCCACATTTCGAAAATGTCGAGATTGTTGAAATACAATTTCGAGAAAAAGTCGAAATTTCGTGAATAAATTCTAAATTTCGACTTTTTATCGTCATTTCGACTTTTTTCTCAAGTGCATAATGAAAAAAAAAAATTCTCCCCCCAGTTCTAACTAATATAGGAAACATGCAGCATGTGTTGTCTTCATTCTAAGGCTGATACAAGACATTTTTTGCGACTCCAGACACATAGGCGCCGGAACCGTGGGTGCTTCGGGGCCCGAGCACCCACGGAGATGGCCGAGCACCCACGGCGAGAGCCGAGTAGGGGAGCCCCCATGTCAACAATCACTGATTGGCTAAAGCGGTTTTCAAATAAAGGGCGCACAGCCGCCGCCGCTTTCCCATTCAAGTGTATGTACTGCCGCTGCGCAAGAGCGCAGCGTCTGAGTGACGCAGAGCCTGCGCGCATACACCATACACCTGTGTACACATTTGTTGCAAGTTGCTGGCGACTGAAAAAAAGTTTTTCCGGTCTGGCGCCGTTTTCCCACTCATTTGGAACGTACAGTAGCTACAGCTCGGTTTGCAAAATGCATGTGTCCCTGATTCAAAGAAAAGCCCTGGCTTTAGTTCTTCTTCTGAGGAGGAGGAGACGAGCAGCAGCAGCAAGGAGGGGATGGGTCCATGAAATCCTCATGAAGACAGGATTTGGGGGAATAAGGCTCGTTCGGAGCTCCATGATGGCCAGGTCAGGCTGAATCATATTTTATAAAAAAACCTTTCTGAACTATGTTGTTTTTTTTAGCTCATGTCAGTCATTTTAGCGGACCTGTAGTGCTTCAGTTTGCAAAAGTATTGACACGTGGTCTTTTCATAACCATATTGATCAATGATTCAATTGATCCCCAGATGAGGCATGGAAATGCCATATTTTATTTTAAATTAACATTTTATTGTTAAAAGAGCAAAAGTATATCACATTTTCTACCACTTTTAAACACACCAGGTGTGTCCAAATTCTGGAGATTTCTCTCCACTTTTGTCCCTTTTTATTGATGTCCCGATAGTCCTGCAGTCTCATCCCACAGCTCCTCACAGACTCACAGCCAAGATCATCTTTCTTCCATGTTGATCGTCTCTGATCTACAAGCTGCACTTTTTTTCTCCTCCACCTTCTCTCCTATTGGACACCGCCGAGATGCCGTCACAGGGCGCACGGTGAAATAAAAAAAAATCAATTCTACTGTTGTAGATTAGAAACGATCAAGATGGAAGAAAGAATGATCTTGGTTATGAACTATAGAAAAATAGCCTCCTTTTTCCTCAGATGAACACCCGAATTTGTTTAGAATTTGATTATTATTTGTGTGTGTCTGTGTGTGTGTGCGTGCGGCGTTCATGTCGTTACCGCTGTTAAATCTACGTTGCTGAATTGCTACACTACACTACATGACATTCAGCACCCACCAGCAAAAACATAATTCGGCGCCTATGTCCAGACATATTTGTTTTTTTGTGTTTTGGTCCAATACGGCTCTAAACATTTTGGGTTGCCAACCCCTGGTCTAGCCAATCAGAATCCTGAAAAAAACATCAACAAATGACACGAGTAACTTCCAGTTACTTCTCAAGATGAACGAGAGTCTTTGGTTTGGAGTGACAGAGAAGTGGAGTTACTTTTAAGTGTGACTTTAGAATATAAAACAGGTAAAATACAAGAAAATATTGACGGTGCCAAACAAATTGTAACCACAGGTCGCACACATGACGCTGGTGACGTTTCTGTCTCATAATGTGACGTTTCTGAAGCCTAAATCTCCGTTTCTCTCCGTTTACAAGCAAACGTGAAGACAGAGTTTTTGCAGATCTCCACTTTGGTCGGAGTTTCAGAAATGATGGTTTTTGGTGACTTTGAGCTTCGTTTTCGTGTAAACGAACGGCCAAAACGCATGAAAACACAGCGTTTTTGCTCCGTGTAAACGGGGCCTCAGAGGTGAACCCGCCGCTGGAGCGGATCCTGCAGCGAGACCTTTATTTGACTTGTAGGAGCGATAAAAGGAGCCGAGTTTGAGGCGTCTCGGTGCTTCCTCTCCGGGATGGATATCCCTGATGTTGCTCTTGAATCGGTTTGGCTTCCCGATGCTGTAACTACGGCGGACGCTGCTGCTGCTGCTGCCTTAGCGTTAAACGTCCTTCCTGCGTCCTCCGTCCACCCCTGGCCTTGTTTTCCCAGCAGACCCGGCTGGTCAAGGCCTGTTCTGTTGTCCGGTTGACTCCGTTACATTTACTTGAGTAAGTTTTGGAAATGTTGTACTTTTAGAGTAGTTTTGAATCACAATACTTGTACTTTTACTTGAGTAGATTTGTGAAGAAGAAACTGTTCCTCTTACTCCGCTACATTAGGCTACGTTGAGCTGTTACTTTTCTTTTATCCCTTTATCCGTGTACGCGTCAATCTCACGACATCACTGGGTGATTCTTTGGGAAAAATGTTTGTTTTTGCATGTTTTGTCACATTTACACAGACTCAAACACACACAGAGTTTCTATGAGTTCATGTTTGTTCTAGTTCTGCCTGGTTAAAAAAGAAAAGTACAAAGGCTTGAAATTTTGTGCTACAGTACATCCATGGTCCTCTTATCCTTCGCCGTTTGTTTACTTTCGTCACTTCCGTCTCTCTTCTCGTGCACTGATTCGCTACCTGAACAGCCAATCACAGAGAAAGCTGTTTGACCGACGGCCGACGGCCGATTCAACATGTCGAATCAGCTGAAAAGGTCCCGACGGGCGGCCGACCTGTAGCGACGTGCGGGACACACCGGGAAACTAGCCCGACCTACGCGCACCGACGGCCCGACGGCCGATTATCGGCTTGGTGTGTCAGCGCCTTAAAGAAGAAGACACCAACACTAAAGATGTAGAACCTGGAGGAGATGATAGATGTGCTGCTGGATCTGTGGATTGTGTTTAAATGCATCAATAACCCTTTTAAAACCCGAATATTGTCAATAACCCGGTTTTGCACGGCCATGTAAACACCAATAACCCCTTTGAATAACCTGAATTTGCTCATATTCAGGTTTTAAAAACCTGAATATGAGCCCTGGGTTACTCCTTTTTAAACCTGAATATTGGGTCATGTAAACGCCAAACGGAATATCCCCATCAAACGGAACATAATCTGTTTTCTGCACATGTTCTGTTCACAAGGAATCCTGGTCTTTTGAGTCCAGGAAGTTCTTATAAACACGGAGAAACCAAGACCAGGAGGAGACTAATCACTTCATAAATGTAATGAAGGATATGAACATTTCTGCATTTGTAGACGGTAGAAAGTACCGGGATAGAAGATTTACAAGAAGGTGAGAGAAAAGTTGCTGAAGCAGCATTTGTTTTGAATTTGGATACCGAAGAAGAAGCAGAAATGACGGGAATTGCGTCATCACGTTCTCCGTGCATCGCTGGTTTGATCCAGATATCCCAATGATTAATTACCATGTAAACGGAATATTCCCAATGTTTCAGTAACCGGAATATTAACAATAACCCGAATTTTGACTGCATGTAAACGTAGTCCCTGGCTTGTGTTCCATATCAAGTTAAAAAATGAGAGAGAGAAGCTTCAAGCAGCGTCGTTTTTAAATTTTGTTAGTTCGTCTATGCGCTGCTGAAAAGTCCCCGACCAATCGGTGGCCTGGAGTGTGATGACATCACAGCCCGACTCAGCCGCTTAGAACCTGAGTAGAAACAGAAAAGTATCTACTCGGTACCAGAACCAGCCCTGGAACCTGTTTGGTGGAAAAGTTTGTACCAGTGATGTTTTGGAGTTGTTTTCTTTCAGAAAACGTTGTCTTACGATGTTTTAGACAAATTTCAACACAAAACACAAAGTTCCTTTGAGGGGAGGGATGTGTAGAAAAATCTAAGAATAGATCTGGTTGGTATTGAGGCTGAGAGTTTGGATGAGCTTCATTTTACTGTTGTCATGGTTACGGATGACAACATGCAGGCTCAGCACCGTTCATGCGCCGCCGCTCCGGACTTATCTGAGAACAGACGTAGTCGTCCTTGTTGATCTTCTGGACGTTACGCTGACAGTTTAATCCAAAGCAGACATTTAACTCTGTTTTGTTTGGCTTTAGGGAGACGGAACAAAACAAGCCCGGCTCTCCATCCTCTCTGGATACCTGGAATCAGCTTTTTTACCATTTCTTTTGGCTTAAACTGCATAAAAGCTTTCCAGTGATTTTCTGTGGAGCCGAAAGCAACAGATGTCTGAGTTCAGGTCCCTGTGGGACCAACACTCAACAGCTATTGGCTCGTCTCCGTTACGGGGGCGGGCTTAATGACAGGCCTGTCCATCAGTGCTGTTTTCTGGACAACATCACTCTCCTCTTGAATCTTCTGCTAGGTTCATGTCACATGTACGGAAGAGCATTAGGGCCAGGCAGGAGAAAAATACAAATAATATTCTAGTGTTAGGGCCAGGCAGGAGAAAAATAGAAATAATATTTTAGTATTAGAGCCAGGCAGGAGAAAAATACATACAATATTTTAGAAGAGGAGGATTCTTTTTCATTATGCACTTCGAATGTCGAGAAAAGTCGAAATGTTGAGAAAAAAGTCAAAATTTCGTGAATAAAGTCGAAATGTCGAGAAAAAAGTTGAAATTTTAAGAAAAAAGTCTAAATGTCGAGAAAAAAGTCGAAATGTCGAGAATATTGTTGAAGTATAATTTCAAGAAAAAAGTCGAAATATTGAGAAAAAAGTCTAAATGTCGAGAAAAAGTTGAAATGTCGAGAATATTGTTGAAGTATAATTTCAAGAAAAAAGTCGAAATGTTGAGAAAAAAGTCGAAATTTCGAAAATAAAGTCGAAATGTTGAGAAAAAAGGCGAAATGTCGAAAAAAAAAAAGTCAAAATGTTGAGAAAAAAGGCGAAATTTCGACTTCTTTCTCAAAATTGTATTTCAACAATCTCGACATTTCGTCTTTTTCTTTAAGTGCACAATAAAAAAAATCTTCCACTCTCAAATGTCTGGCCCTAACACTCTTCCGTACACATGACCTTCTCCTCTGATAATAATAAGAGTCTTGCCTTTTTTTTTCTTTTGAAACTTTAATCTTTTTTTGAAAACATTTTCCCTCAAAGGGTTTTCACTGAAATCCGAGCCCTTTCATGGCCCGTTATGATGAGTAAGTGTGACAATGGGAAAGTTATTTCTTTACGCGTGGGAGCAGCTGATTGAGCTTTTCTGAAAGCCCAAAATAAGACTTGGTTTTCAGACAGGTTGAAGAGGATGTGGAGGAAGACGAGCAGCAATAAAACAGTGAGGAGGAGGAAGTCTAAAACATTTATTCTCTGAAATTGGCTCGCAGGATGTGAGATCGCTGGCACAGAAAAGAGGAGTTTGAAGCGCTGCCAGGAACCAAGGACTTTGTGTTTCAAAGAGTGCATTTCCATGCATCAATA
>NC_084598.1:42880049-42917549 GCF_033807715.1 Cololabis saira
AACGTCATCAACGCCATCAACGTCATCAGAGACGTTCAATAAACTCTACCCCCACTACGGTTGTGTTTCCTGTATCTGTGTCACGTGACTGCCCCGCCCCTTTAGGAGACAGGAAGTAGGTCCTGAGTCTATTGAGTCCTATGGGAAAAGTGAACGTGAGCACAGATTATTACCAATTCCTTCGCCCCATAGTAACCTAAGTAAATATGGGACCCATTTTTCGAAAGCCACAAACCTTCTGAACATTCTGACTCCAAAATGGCAATTTTCAGACCGACAGATTAGGAGAAAATGAACTTTGTTTGAGACTTGTCTCTGTCTGAGCAACACACTCTCGTGAGATTTGGCTCTCATAGCTAATATTATAATATAATATAATAATAATACATAGCTCTGCTCAGAGTCGTCGGTCACTGTAGAACTGCCAAAGTCGTTTTACCATCGGATAAAATGAAGTTTAAAACTAAAATAGAACTTGCTTCTTTGCTTAATAATACTGTTATTGTTATTATTGAAGTCTTTTTGGAAGGGAAAAAAAATATTAGACTGATCCGATGATCTTGTACTGGGTGGGCGACCACGCCCACTTAGGAGACAGGAAGTGAGGTCAGAGGGGCGGCCACGCCCACTTAGGAGACAGGAAGTGGATACCATTTCATACCATTGGCAGTAACGGTAATGCGCTATCTTCTGTATAGAGTATCTTTGACGTCATCAACCAACGCCGTTGATTACGTTGCCATTGACGCCATTTCTATCATTGACGGCATCAACATCTTCAACGCCATCAACGTAATCAACGCCATTGATGCCATTACTATCATCAGCATCATCTACGCCAGTGGTTCCCAAACTTTTGTTGCCAGGCCCCCCTTTTGTACGTACCAGAATTTTGGACCCCCCCCCCCCAACCCCAACACACACACACACACATCTTTTGCATTCAAATGCGACTGCAATTTATTTCATATATTGAACATATGTGCTCACAGAGATTGAAACAACAACAATACAAACAGGAGTCAAAATCTGAACATTTGCTCTACAAAAATGTCAGCTTTAATCCCCACACCTTTTCAGTGAGTGGGGTGGGCTTGTTCATGTTACAGATCCTCTCAAACTGGGGTTGCAGGTGAGAGATTACCACATGCATCTTCCTTCCAGTACCAGGTAGTTGTGGGGCCTGCAGCAGCAGGTCCCTGGTTAGATTCCCGCCGGCCAGACCATTACTTCATGTCATTCCTCTTCTCTCTTCAGCCTATTTCCTGTCTCTCTCTCTCACTGCACATATGTATTGAAGGCAAAATCTTAAAGAAATAAAAAATCTTAAAAATATTTTTTTTTTTTTAAATTAATCTACCTTCCAACCTCGCCACGCCCCCCCTGCAATAGCGCTGCGCCCCCCAGTTTGGGAACCACTGATCTACGCCAGCAACGCCATCAATGCCATCAATGCCATTGCTATCACCAACGCCATCAACATCAACGTCATCAACGTAATCAACGTAATCAACGCCATCAACACCTTCAACATAATCAACGCCATCATCGCCATTGACGCCATCCACATCATCAGCATCATCTACGCCATCAAGGTCAACACTGTCATTGACGCCATATACGCCATCACTATCATCGATGCAATCAACATAATCAATGCCATCAACGCCATCGATGCCATTGATGCCATCGATGCCATTAATACCATTCACGCCATTGCTATCATCAACGCGATTGACGCCATCTCTCATAGAAAAAGGAGACCAGAAAGCGGACACTCGACACGCGTTCTTAAAAGCTCCTTATCATCAACGTAATCAACTCCATCAACGTAATCAACGTCAATGGACGCCATCAACGCCATTACTATCATCAACGTCATCGGCGCTATCCACATCATCAGCATCATCTATGCCACCAACGTCAACACCGTCATTGACGCCAGCAACGCCATCAACGCCATCAACACCATTACTACCATCGACGCCATTGCTATCATCGACGCCATCAACATACCGTATTTTTGCGACCATTAGGCGCATATAAACGTCTTATTTTTTTTTAAAAATGTGCCGCGCGCCCAATGACGCAATGCGCCCATTGTATTATTGTAAAGGCTGATTTATGGTTCCGCGTTACACCGACGCGGAGCCTACGGACGTAGGGCTGCGTCGACTTAACACGGATCCATAAGGTGGACATAATTGAGGCCACCATGAGAAGTTAAATGGGGAAGGGTGACGCGTGAATTGCCCGTGATTGCCCGGCGGCGGCTCCGTGGCGACACCTGGAGCAGAAGGGGCTAGGGTTAGGGCCTCGGCCTCCCTACTGAGAAGGAAACACGGCTCCCGGGGGGGGCTGCACCGCAGAGGCGGTCCCCAAGGCCGGAGGAACCACCGAGCGAGCGGCGGGCTCCGTCATTTACTGTTGAAGGATTGTAGATGCGTGGGCTGACGTGTCTGTTGGGTTGGACTGTTGTTCGGGCTTTTGCAAAAGCCGGCATCATTTCCGAGGGGCCGCACGGCACGGAAAGTGACTCGGCTGCTCAGCGCGGCCAGAGAGCTGCGGGTAATCAATCGATTACCGTATAAAATACGGTAATCAATTTATTACCGTATTTTCCATTGATGCCATTGCTATCATTGACGCCATCAACACCATCAACATCATCAGCATCATCGACGCCATCTCTCACAGAAAAACGATCCCAGAAAGCGAACACTCAACCGACGGGTTCTTGAAAGCTCCTTGCCAAACTCGACACCTCAAACGAAGCGCCGCGTTGACGGAAAAGCATTAACCCGGCTAAACCCTCTGAACACAAGGCCTCCGAAGCAGCTGTCACTCCAAACAAAACAAACAATACAAACAAAAGCCCAAACACGCCCTTAATTACGCTGGAGCTTCTGGCTTCACATAACTCTACCTGACGAGGTGCTGCTGTACGTACTGACACACTGATATAAGCCTGGGAACGGGCCCCGGTCTCTGCAGCCCTGCAGCCCTGCAGCCCTGCAGCAGCAGCCGCTCATGACGCACCCCACATTTATGATTTCCCCCGCCGGTATCGTCCTGGGGCCGAGTCCTGGTTCTCATGATGAGGCCTCCTGTTGCGAAACGTTGCGCTGACAGCCTGCAGCTGTCCAGGGACGCCTGGTTTACTCTAACTCACTTAGCAAACGGCAGTAAAAACCCACACCCAGGAGCTCCGGGGCCTCTCTCTCGGCCCGGATTCCTCGCATTTCTCTTATTGTGTGTTCGGAGTCGTGAATTATCATGTCGGGCGGCTTGAAGGCTGGAATCCTGCGCGGGCAGGTGGAGGCAGCTGTTTTCGGCCTGAGCTGTAGTAATATTATGCAAATGTTGGCACTCCAGATATCAACCTAAAGGGAGAAAAATATCAAAGAGGTTCACTATATTCAAATCCAACAGAAGTTATATAACCCACACAACTGGGCCTGGTCTGGGAGTGTTACGTGAAGCAGACGAGGCCCAGAGTCGATTAAGCGAGTCCAGCTTGGTTTGTGGCCTCCAGTGTTGTGCATGAACAAGTTCAAATGAACGCGTTCATTGAACACATTCATTTCTGTGAGAATGTTGAACTGAATGCAACATATTTGCAAATAAAGAACTTGAACTTGTTCATTCTGCAGATCACACCTGGAATTTGAACTGTTCAGGTTCTGTGAGTTTCAGCTTCACTGTTTAGATTCTTCTCATTTCACCAGCGGGCGGCGCACACATTTAAAATACTCGACGAGACGACGACTTCACACTACATTACCCACAATGCCGTGCACACTAGCATAACAACGGGCACCATCTCCATGGCAACGGCGGCCCGAGCCCGGTGCATCTTTACATGACCAGTGAAGACAGACGTTGCAGACGTTGCAGACGTTGCAGACGTTGCAGACGTTGCAGACGCAGCGTCAGCGAGCCGTCAGATGATGATCCGATGATCCTGATCCCTGAATTTTACACATCGTCTCCCAAAGAGTCCGACGGTAAAAATTTAACCTTTCTGTGTAAATTATGTCCACCTGCGCTGAGAAAACAAGTCTGAACATCTGCCACGACAACTTCACATTTGAAACATTTTTTTCTTCTTTTTTTCCTTTTTTTGTCTTTTTTTCTTCCTTTTTCCTTTCCTTTTTAATCTCGAAATTTCGACTTTTTTCTCGACATTTCGATTTTTTTCTCAAAATTTGGACTTTTTTCTCGACATTTTGCCTTTTTTTTTCGAGATTGTACGTCAACAATAATCTTGACATTTCGACTTTTTCTCGACATTTCAGCTTTTTTCTCGACATTTCGACTTTTTTCTCAATATTTCGACTTTTTTCTTGAACTGCATAATGAAAAAAAAATCTCCCCCCAGTTATACAGTAACTAATATAGAAACATGCAGCATGTGTTGTCTTCATTCTAAGCATTCTGATACAAGACTTTTTATTTTTTGTGGCTCCAGACATATTAGTTTTTTGTGTTTTTGGTCCAATATGGCTCTTTCATTTTTGGATTGCCGTCCCCTGGTCTAGACAGACTCACTGCAGGGTCCGGGGCTCTCGGGTTAACCGGCTAGAGTTCTGTGTCGATCAACCCATCATACCGATGGTATTTAGTATCATATTACTATTATTAAATCAAATCAAATCAAATCAAAGTTTATTTAGACGGGACAATGCATATTAATGTACACTACATTAAGCGTAAGTGTAAATACACCGGATTTTAGATTTTAGCTAGTATAGTTTCCACCCGCAGTCCCCACAGAAAACATAAAAACAATTCAGTCAAATAACACAATCAAACAAGGGAACAAACATAAAACATACATAGTAGCAAAAATAGATTTAACAGAATTTAAAAGCAGTATGGATTGTATCTAAAGTGACTTGAGTTTAAAGTGACTTGAGCAAAAAATGCATATTACAATAATGAAGTACCAGCGATGGTAATATTATGGTACTGAAAGGATCCAAGTTGTGTGACATACAAAAGTGCGTGTTGCATTGCACATTATAGTACGTACAAATTAAAGCAGATTATTGACATTAAGACAAACTGCACAAGTTTAAGCCTGGTTGTGATAACAGTTCTGTTCCTCCAATAGCGATGATTTAAAATTATTATTATTATTTTTTTATTATTATTTGTATTATTATTTATTAAATGTTATATTATTATTATTATTATTATTATTATTATTATTATTATTATTATTAATAATAATAATAATAATAATAATAATAATAATAAAATTATTATTTGTATTCTTTATCATTATTATCATAATAATAATACTAATAATAAAAAATACAAATAATAATTGTATTAATAATAATAATAATAATAATAATAATAATAATTATTATTATTATTATTATTATTATTATTATTATTATTATTATTATTATTATTATTATTATTATTATTATTATTATTATTATTATTATTATATTTTAGTATTTAGATGGTATTTTAAAAACTCCAAGAGCAGTTTGTTTTCATTGTTCTCATTCGTGGATATTTCTGCAGAAACACATCAAAACAGTGTTTTTTCCTGCGTTCCTCCACAGGTTTTCCATCCCATCATCCTCCCAGGTTTCAATCATTTTACTCGTCCTGCAAATGCAGAAAAGGCCGACGATGAGGCCGCGGTGATGCGAGTGTTTAACAGCTACGGTGACACACAGTTCTGTCCCGACGAGCTGCCGGGAACTGACCAGATAAAACCGTGACGTGGAACAGAGCGTCCACTTCCAGAGTAACGAACAGAACCAGACTCCCAGACGGATAAGAGAAGGGGAGGACAGACGGGAGAACGCTATCGCTATCGAGCGGAGCGTCCCGTCCTGGCGTCCTGGCGTTCCCGCCATCCACACTATTTCTGTTCTGCTGGAAAATGTTTGTGCAAAAGCATAAATTCTGATGTTATGCAACAGCGAGGAATGCAGAAGTAAATAAAAGAAAAATACCCAGCTGGTGACCGTGAGGGGAAATGATCGTTTCCACTCCAGATTTATGCTGCATGGCACGAAAACCGACGGAGTGGAGGTCACGTGTGACGTCTGGCGTTACGGCAGCGACAGATCTCTCCTGCTCCTGGACTCTGCTGCATGTAATGGAAAAATAACTATGTATTCTACATTTCGGACACATGGTAATACTTTATAAGATGATTCACTTTGATTCCAGACTTGTACTTTGCATGAACTCACTGTCTGAGTCTTGGAAATGCAATCATCTTATCTTCTGCTTTGTTTGTTGTTCAACTTTATCTGAATCCAGGAAGGAACCGCTGATCACCTGAACATTGTCGTTTCTTGCTTGACTCTTTACAGACTTGATGAGATTTGGCATTAAATCACATCCTATACAGGACTGTCTCAGAAAATTAGAATATTGTGATAAAGTCCTTTATTTTCTGGAATGCAATTAAAAAACAAAAATGTCATTCATTCCAGTTACATTCTGGATTCATTACAAATCAACTGAAATATTGCAAGCCTTTTATTATTTTAATATTGCTGATCATGGCTTACAGTTTAAGAAAACTCAGAAAATTAGAATATTCTGGGAATCTTAATCTTAAACTGTCGAAATATCGAGAAAAAAGTCGAAAGGTCGAGAAAAAAGTTGAAATTTCGAGGAAAAGGTCGAAATTTAGCTGCATGGCACGAAATGGTCGAAATTTGCAGAAAAAAGTCGAAATGTCGAGAAAAAAGTCAAAAAGTCGAGAAAAAAGTCGAAATGATATACAATATTCTAATTTTCTGAGACAGTCCTGTAGATTATTATACATTTACTTACACAATCTTTGTCTATAAAACACATCTACACCTCGGAGAAAACCATCAGTGTGCAGTTCTACTTTGTTGTGATTGTACGCTGATCCCTTGCAAGGTTTTCATTAAATGACATAAAGACCATTTGGTTATTTTGTCAGTCTTTATTTTCAGTGGTTAGAGTTAGAAAACGTCCCGATGTCGTCCTTGAACGCAGCGACTCTCTCTCTCTTATCACGTGATGACAAATGGTGATTAAAACCAGTTTCTGATACAATAAAAATGCTGCATAAACATTCTTTCTTTTCAAATACAGTACAGATCAAAAGTTTGGACGCACTTCCCCATTTGTTCGAATGAGTAGGGGTGTCCAGACTTTTGGTCTGTACTGTACATCAACAACAAAAACATGTTTAATGCTTAATTAGCACTTTTCTGGTCCCGGGGATGAGTCAACGCTTTTACAACGTAATAGAAACGCAGACATGACACGCAGTCTATATATATATATATATATATATATGTATATATATATATATATATATATATATATATATATATATATATATATATATATATATATATATATAAATGAATTAATTGGTAAATTCCTGCGTAAAATAAGTATTTTGTCACCTACAAACAAGCAAGATTTCTGTAACTTCTTCTTTAAGAGGCTCCTCTGTCCTCCACTCGTTACCTGGATTAATGCAGCTGTTTTAACTGGTTACCAGTATAAAATACACCTGTTTTAACTGGTTATCCGTATAAAAGACTCCTGTCCAAACCTCAAACAGTCTCACTCCAACCTCCACTATGGCCAAGACCAAAGAGCTGTCAAATTTAAAGGAGACATATTATGCATCTAATTCCTATTTTTAACAGGCCTTGGATGTCTTAAAAACAAGCTTTTGATTGTTTTTGCTAAATAAATTAGAAATTCAGCCTCTGATCCATGTCTTTATCATCTCATTCTCTAACCTCATTATCTATGCAGGATTCTGAGTGGGCGGGGCTATGATAATGAGGCTCCGTGCTGATTGGCTGCCTGAATGACGCGCTACACCGCTACGAAAAAATGGAGGAAGCTCCGGCCAGCAGAGTTAGTTGTTAGTGGTTTCACGCATTGGAGGCCAACTGATTTTTGGTTACGTAACAACGGGAGCAGAATCTTATTGGCTCGTAGATCCACATCACACTGGACGGCTCATCCGGGTGGCTGTACAGACACTGCAGAATCTGGTTTCTTTCCTCCTTCTCTGAGTTGGCAGGCTGAGGGGAGACCACTTTATACATGTTAAAGCAAGAGAAAATCTGTTTTTCATAATAGGTCCCCTTTAAAGTGGGAGAACTTGCAGAATTGGTGGCATATTACCGGGTAGAGAGTTTCAATTCAATTCAATTCAATTCAATTCAATTCAATTCAATTCAATTCAATTCAATTTTATTTATATAGCGTCTAATACAACAGATGTTGTCTCTAGACGCTTTCCAGAGACCCAGAACATGAACATAAACATAAACCCCTGAGCAGTTATTACATAAACAATGGCAGGTAAAAACTCCCCTAGTGGGAGAAAAACCTTAAGCCAAACAGTGGCAAGAAAAACTCCCCTTTAGGAGGGAAGAAACCTTGAGCCGGACCTGGATCATAAGGGGGGACCCTCCTGCCGAGGGCCAGACTGGGGGTCAGGGACGGCAACAGCACAGCAGGCAGGTGGAAGCAGCAACAGGATGACCGGGGGTGGAGACCGCAGGCCAGCACGCAGCTCCCGAAGCTCCAGCCCAATCAGCAAGCCCCAGGTTGGGGTGCAGGGTCGGGGAAAGGTTGAGAAGGGGCAGGGCCAGGGAGAGGAGTCTTGACGGACAAATCTCTCCCCCGCCTGGCCGAGCCGTTACCCTGCCCCTCTCACTCCCACGCTGCAGGATCCGGTGTTTTGCATTCAGAGATGCTCTTCACCACCGGCAGAGGATGCTGCACCATGTACAAAAGAGAAAAAAGAGGAGAAAAAGGGGGGGCCAGCACAAGAAATTACAGGAGCGACTCTAACACACTAGAGTTTACACTACCTAGATATTTACCAACACCAGCTAGAGGTTTACTAAACACTAACTATAGGCTTTACTAAACAGAAAGGTTTTAAGTTTAGTTTTAAAGGTGGAGGTGGTGTCAGCCTCCTTAACCCAGATTGGAAGTTGGTTCCATAGTAGTGGTGCCTGATAGCAGAACGCCCGCCCTCCAAATCTACATTTGGATACTCTAGGAACTACGAGTAAACCTGCACTCCGAGAACGGAGAGCTCTGCCAGGAACATAAGGCACTATCAGGTCTTGCAAATAATGCGGAGCTAAGCCGTTTTGGGCTTTATACGCAAGTAATAAAAAAAAAAAAGAGTTGAAGCTGACCTGGACGTTGACCTGGACGTTGACCTGGACATTGACCTGGACGTCGACCTGGACGTCGACCTGGACGTTGAGATCTGAACGGGATTATGATCCTCGATGGGCAAAGACATGAAGAAGGGACTCAAAAAGACCCATTAAAACATTGTTGGGGGGTTAAATTTATCAGAACATTCAAGGAAAACCTCAAGCTTCCAGTCAACAGTACAGCTCCTTTATTTCCCCCAGAGGGAACACGTTCCAGTGTGGATGAATCACCTTTGAGCTCCAGAGATCTCAGAGCTGACAAACTACCTGAACTTTGAAAAGCAGATCCAGATCTTGCCGCTAAAGCCTCGGGGTGTCCGAGCTTTGAAACCACTGTGAGTCTTCGGCTCCACATTCCTGTCATTCTTTTCATCCACCCGTCGTTTGGCGACCAAATACCAGGAGATGTAACTCTCAGGATACAACTCATTTAGTTTAGTTTAGTTTAGTTTAGTTTAGTTTAGTTTAGTTTAGTTTATGGGTCCTTTCAATTTCCACAACACAAATAACCCAAAGTACAGGTGTAAATCATCAGTGTTATACAAAAAAATATATATAATTTTTTGTACAGGACTGTCTCAGAAAATTTGAATATTGTGATAAAGTTCTTTATTTTCTGTAACGCAATTAAAAAAACTAAAATGTCATACATTCTGGATTCATTACAAATCAACTGAAATATTGCAAGCCTTTTATTATTTTAATATTGCTGATCATGGCTTACAGCTTAAGAAAACTCAAATATCCTATCTCAAAAAATTTGAATATTCTGGGAATCTTAATCTTAAACTGTAAACCATAATCAGCAATATTAAAATAATAAAAGGCTTGCAATATTTCAGTTGATTTGTAATGAATCCAGAATGTATGACATTTTTTTAATTGCATTACAGAAAATAAAGAACTTTATCACAATATTCTAATTTTCTGAGACAGTCCTGTATATATATATGTGCAATTGTATACAATTTTAACTAAACCAAGGACCAAAAGGTGTAGACTGAAGCCTAAGCTTATGACGCCTAAACTTTTCACAAAAAAAATGTTAGCTTTTATAAACTAGTGCAATGTTATTAATAAATATCATTCCATACAGTATTTATATAAGCAATAGTACAATAATACAATAGTACATACACATACACATACCAACACATGTGCATAGGTACATGCCTATGTGTATTATACCTTTGTTTTATATGTATTAATCATTTAGTATTTGTAGGTGTTTTTGAATTGTAAAAACGTGCTCCACATTTTCATTTCTGCTTTTCCACAATCCTGTCACTGAGATCAGGGGCGTCAATTGGGTATGAAGGTACGGCAGCCGCCACACCTCGGCTTCAAGGGAAAATGTAAATGTTTTTTTTTTTTAAATACATTTATGGAATTACTCTGTGTCTCTTTGTATTGATTATTCTATTACTTAATACATATAAAATAACTAAAAATGCAAATCAGAACAACATGATCGATTTCACTAGTTATTTTACACTGCAAAAACTCAAAATCTTAACAAGAATATTTGTCTTATTTCTAGTTAAAATGTCTAATTTTTTGTAAATAAAATCTCATTACATTTAAGACAAGACTCAAAAACAGCCATTTTCACCTGTTTCAAGTAGATTTTCACTTAAAATAAGTAGAAAAATCTGCCAGTGGAACAAGATTTTTTTGCTTGTAATAAGAAGATAAATCTTGTCCCACTGGCAGATTTTTCTACTTATTTCAACTGAAAATTTACTTGAAACAGGTGAAAATGGTCAAATAACAAGTTATTTTTCTGGTGATGACTCTTGTTTTAAGTGTAATGAGATTTTTTGACTAAAAATGAGACATTTTAACTAGAAATAAGACAAATATTCCTGGTAAGATTTTGAGTTTTTGCAGTGAGCGAGACTGCATTTGAAAAAGTTCCAATTTTCTTGACCACACAGATCAGCTACATAAACTTCTGTGATGAGTATTTGCTGGACGTGTTGATTGATACTCTAGTTAAGTTCTGTGACTCGTAACCTTGCCATACCTTAGTAAGACTGAATTGACGCCATTGACTGAGATCATCGTTGTTTAACGTTGGTTCTTTGTTTTCCTTAACATTTATGTTCCTTTTAGTTCATATTTCTAACTCTGCTTTGGAAGAGCTTCTGCATGCTGTCAGGAAGTGTTTTATTGTTGATTTTAAACATAAATTGCGCTGTTTTAAGGTCCACTAAATCTCTGAATTTAAGCACATTTGAATTTTTGAATAATCTATTTGTTGGTTCTCGATAATCTGCTTTGTTTTTAACTCTAGTTCCTCTTTTTTGTAAGATAAAAAACAGATCTGTGATTGTTTTGTACGTATTTTCCCCAGATTTCCACACAATAAGTGATTGAACGATGAAGCAACTGTATAACTATTATATATATTATATAATTATAGATATCCAGGGACTGATGAGTGAGGATGTCCTCGGTGAAGTGTTACCATTACATTTCTGTATTTTGTCGCCTCATTTTAATTAGATAATTGCACGGAGAAGCAAATGTGTTGCTGCAGTGAATCTGCGTTGCATCTGTCTGTTTTTTTTAGCGATTTCTTTCTCCGGAACCATCAGGACTTCACAGAGCCGTCGTGTGTCCGACCGTGACCTCCATCTCCTCCCAGGGAGATGCTCGGGTAGCGGAGATGCTCCTGTTTGGGAATTAATGAAGTATCACCAGAATGAAGGAGGAAGGGGCATGTTTCTGCGTGGAAATGAAGCTTTTCTCTGGGGAAATTCCTTCTGGATTCCCTCCGGCGGGTCACAACTCTAAATAGGTTGTGGGTCTATTACTGGTGGATCCCCTCATGGTGGGGTGTTTTAATGAGCCGCGGCTCCCAGGGAAACATGATGGAAAACGCTTTTTATGCTTGTTTTTCTCTTTAGAACAGAAAAAAATGATGTCAAAGAGCGTTTTGGAGAACCTGAACTCTGGGATTCAAGGGCGTGGACGCAGATATCTGTGGTACCAGGGGCACCCGGGGAACCCGGGCCCCCCGGGCACCGCTCGAGGTCTATTTTGGCTCTTTTCCACCAAACTGGTTCCAGTGCTGGTTCTGGTTCACAACTAGTTCAACTTGGAACCAGCTGAGAACCGGTTTGTTTTTCCACAGCTCGGGTGCTAAGGGGAGCCACGCCAGTTACGTCTCTGACAATGTCAGTTACGTCTCTGCGTTTGCGTGAAAGTTGAACCAACAATCAGGTATTTGCTCTAATACGGAATCTCTAATGGCGCTTTTTCACTAGTATTTACTCAGCCCGACTCGACTCGCACCGTACGGCGCGCGTCGCCGCGCAACCTACGCCGTAGGCTCTGCGTTGGTGTAACGCGGAACCATAAATCAGCCTTTATTCTGGCGAGATCTGAAAAAACGAGCAAGTGAGTGATTATGTACATTCACTGAGTGAATATTATGAAAGTAAAATATATATTTCTCACTAGAAATGTAATAAAAACGCATTTTTATGCAAAAACTTACTCAAAATATTGATTTTATTCACTAAAAAATAAAAAAATGTCCGCCATGTTTTTTTGTTTGATTCAGTCTGCAAATGATGACATAAAGCATTCTGGGAAATTTTCTCCTGGCCCTCGGTCTGCGAGTCAGTATCTGAAATCCCTCGCTGTGAAGGGCTAGATTCATACACACTAGCCCTCGTTATGTCCACTAGCTCTAGATGCAAAGAGGAATTGGGACACCACTACCCTCATGGGAACGCGCACAATTTAGGGGTAGGACTGAAAAATTGGACTAGGGGGGGATTGGGCCCTAAAGCTGTCAGCATCCAGAATATCCACTTTACACTCCCAGCGGTTGTTTTAAACATGGCGGTTGTGTAGATTTGGTTGGTGCCGACCATCGCCGCCCCCGCCGGGACGGAGCCGTTCTCCCAGCCCGGGTTTCCCCCCCAGGTTTTCCCTCCCGGGTCTCAGATCGTGCTGGTGTGAGAGCTGAATCTGTGATATCTGTGGGGTCAACGACCATGAACTCGCAGCTCGTCGCCGCATAAATTAGCTCGGTTACGAGTTGCTTAACGACAGTTTTAGAGGCGTCCATGGGGGCCCGGGTGGAGAGCCCTCTCCGGTGCTCAGCCTGCACCCCCGGGTGCTGTTAACCCGTCAACGGCTCAGCCTGCACCCCCGGGTGCTGTTAACCCGTCAACGGCTCCTCAATGTTTCTATCTGATCTGCACGTTGGTTTCTGTTGATGATGATGCAGCGTTGGGACGACGGCGGCTTCACCCTCCTGATGGAGGCAAGTTTATCTGTACAGCACAATTCAACACAAGGTAATTCAAAAGCTTTACATCATCATTAAAAGCGGCAAGACACAATTAAACAGTAAATAACAAATACAATGATAAGAAAAGAGGTAAAATAATAAAAAGCACAAGTTGTTAAAAAGTAAGGGCAGTAGATCCAGCAGGTTCATCTCATTCTTACAACGGTAAGAATTACGTTCTATACGGTCAAAACGTACAAAGACCGGGTCAAATACAGAATTACAAAAGTAATCTGTGCTGATTCCTGCAGTGAATCGGACCAATTTGACAATTCTACGTCACAAAGGTTTTTAATTTTTGAGAATTTGGTTTTTAGCATTTTATGCAAATGTAATCCCAAGACAGTATATAAAGTAATGAAATATACACAATTTATGCAATTATAACTGAAAACTTGATGTTTTCATACCTTTAAACATATTTAAAGGCAAAAACACTGCACTAGTTATGCTCGTGTCCAACAAAACATTCCTTTTTTGGGCATTAATAAAAAATATACCAAAAGTTGTAATGTAATGACAAAAAATCGATTTTTAGGGGTTAATATGAGAATCGATTTAGAATCGGAAAATCAATTTTTTCAACACAGGCCTAATCCTTTGATACATGAACCCTCCTCCGACCGCGGGGCCACCCACGGGTGCCGAACCCGACTCCTGGACCCTGGCAGTCGCCCCTCGGCGGTGCAGATCCAGCCTCGGTGGTGCAGATCCAGCCTCGGCCGCGGCTGCAGGGCCAGCAGGACTGGAATGCAAACTATTGTCCTCGGGTCGTTTAGCAACAATGGAGCATCACAGACAGTTAGCACCACAATGCCCCCACGCTGCTCCTGCAGAAACCCCCGGTGCAGGAGCCCCCGGTGAAGAAACCCCCGGTGCTGAAGACCCCGGTGCAGAAGCCCCCGGTGCTGAGGGCCCGGTGCAAAAAAGAAGAATAAACACAGCCTGTATAAGGTAGTGGAAATCACAATGATCTAGTTTATTACGAAAACCAAGCAGAATTGGTAACTTCAACTGTTGGCTTCTGTGTCACACATGACAGTAAGTTTCAAACAACCCAATAAATGGTGTTACTGTAGAAAAAGAGAGAATAATGCACAAAAGTAAAGTGACGTAAAGAGGGTTGGTATATATGCCGGAATAACTCGGATTAGGAGCATTATCTGGCACTAAAAGCTCGATCTGAAGAGTTTCAGTTTGGTTCCACTACAGCCCGGCTAAGGTGTAAACATGGCTTTCAAAACTTCAATATCGGTCGGATACTGTTTTTTTTACTGTTGATTTTGAGCCTCCGAGGCCCAAAATTGGACCTCAACCGATTTCTTTGAAACTCGGTAAACTGAAAGGTCTGGAAAATGTTTTTTTTTGGACTTAAGACCCTCCCAAAGCTCAATGTTGTCAAAGTTATTGCCATTGTCAAAATGATAGTTCCGTGACCCCTAGCCAATTAAGCCTTGAGATCTTTTCGATGTGAATTTTGACACCAAAATCGTACAGGGACATGTTCTCAATGTACTTAACAAAACAAATCCACTCCCGAGAGTTTACCCTGATGAAGTCGCCCCAGGAGGGTTGTACAAACATGGGCCTTGCGTTGTTTTAAAGGTCACAGAATGTTGTACAATCAGTGTAAATATCAAAGCATTTGGACTATTTGGGGTTGAGATACTACCTGTCAAAATCATTTATAAAGGTATTACAATTGCACAAGTTTACCAAACGGTTTACATTTGTGTTGCAAGTGGACACTTGTCCAATTGCAACACAAAGGTATTTGCATTGGACAGCAGACATTGTCAATACATTTCGACGGCATCATTTCAAGGTATTGCCATTGTGAAAATTGGGTGACACTTTCTCGTTTTCGGAACTCTCGTCGAGCTCCGAAAACCCCAAAACATGATTTTAATCCTCCGAGGCAACAAAATTGGACCTCAACCGATTTTTGGCAACAATTCCACTTCCTGTTAGTGCAGGTAAACCAGGGGTGTCAAACTCATTTTGCTTGGCGGGCCGGATTTGACAATTTTTTTTCTTGCGGGCCGCACGCTCAAAATAACAAAAACGGTGCGAAAAATTAGTTTTCTAATTATTTTTTTTTTACTATTGTTATCTAATCCAATATCAGTTTACTTAATTTTAAAGGAAATATGCACTTTGTTTACACTCTAATTATGTAAAATATATTTCTTCAGGATTTTTTTCTCGTGTTTTTTTTGTTTTTTTTTTCAAATTATGTAAAATACTTTTAATATCATTTTACAAAGATAAACAGA
The DNA here is from genome assembly GCF_033807715.1 of Cololabis saira. Classification (NCBI taxonomy): domain Eukaryota; kingdom Metazoa; phylum Chordata; class Actinopteri; order Beloniformes; family Belonidae; genus Cololabis; species Cololabis saira. The sequence continues at coordinate 42,895,856 of NC_084598.1, forward strand.
AACAAGTATGTTTTTTTTATATTTCGCTTTTTTATAGGAAATTTAATTAAAAGCAAAATCCTTCTTATTACATCTGAGAGTGTTTCTTTGTGATTTAGAGATTTTTCCAGTACAATTGAGTGTATTTATTTTTAAAAATTGGCGCGGATATTTACGCCAGTGTGCCGAAAAAGTCAGCACTTCTTTTTTAACTGTTTTACTTTTTCACTATCCTCGAAAACTTCTCTCTTTGTGGAATAACGATGGATTTGTAGAAGAAATATATTGCTGCGATTCATTTTTAGTAAATTAACATTTCGGTTTTTTGCGTTGGAAACTTCTCGCGGGCCGCATGAAAAACTCTCTCGGGCCGTATGCGGTCCGCGGGCCGCACATCTGACACCCCTGATGTAAACGTACAGAGTCTTTGTTGTGTCTTTGGGATCATTGACCACATTTTGGACACGTGTCTTTCACACTCGCCCCCGAGATCGCCGCGTGTTCAGCTTCGGTTTTCATTCATTCACAGAACAATCATTAGAAAATAAAACACACAAATCCACAAAGACGCTCAGAAACCCCGTGAGTCACAGCTTTGTTTCCCTCCGTGGCGTTGAGGGGACGGAGATTCGCTCGCCGGCCGAGGCCCCGCGATGAGGAAGTAACTAAATCTGCTTTGAGGGAACTGGAAAGCGGCCGTCAGCGGGGATTTCTGCCGACCCAGTTTCCATTCGCCGCGACCGCTAAGAGGAACCTGGCACGGTGATCCGGTGACTCTGGTGACTAAGGTGACTCGGTGACGTCGAACCTGCAGAATAAACGCAGGTGTATCAGCGGGGGAAAAGGTCTCGCGTGACTTTGAGGTCATTTATTAAGCCGAGCTTTTAACGGCGGTTAGAAAAACTAAGCTCCCCTGCAGGAGGGTTGCCACTTTTCAGAAATAGAAATAAGGGACGCCCTGATTTCAGCAGCGCAGGAGCCAAAAAAAAGCCCCAAAACTTCTAAACTGCATAGAAATGTGTTTATTTTATATGAAAAAACAAAATGCTTTGGTTTAAAGTGCTTTAATAGCATTGAACTTGCATAACTATACAGACAGACAACCATATAGCCACTGAAATATCCTCCTATGCTATCAGCCAAGATGTAGAATATAGCTACAGGTGAAGAATATGGTGTAAAAGTTAATTTATTTCAATAATTCAAGTAGAATATGGTGTAAAAGTTAACTTATTTCAATAATTCAACTAGAATATGGTGTAAAAGTTAATTTATTTCAATAATTCAACTAGAATATGGTGTAAAAGTTAATATATTTCAATAATTCAACTATAATATGGTGTAAAAGTTAATTTATTTCAATAATTCAACTAGAATATGGTGTAAAAGTTAATTTATTTCAATAATTCAACTAGAATATGGTGTAAAAGTTAATTTATTTCAATAATTCAACTAGAATATGGTGTAAAAGTTAATTTATTTCAATAATTCAACTAGAATATGGTGTAAAAGTTAATTTATTTCAATAATTCAACTAGAATATGGTGTAAAAGTTAATTTATTTCAATAATTCAAGTAGAATGTGGTGTAAAAGTTAATGTATTTCAATAATTCAACTAGAATATGGTGTAAAAGTTAACTTATTTCAATAATTCAACTAGAATATGGTGTAAAAGTTAATTTATTTCAATAATTCAACTAGAATATGGTGTAAAAGTTAATATATTTCAATAATTCAACTATAATATGGTGTAAAAGTTAATTTATTTCAATAATTCAACTAGAATATGGTGTAAAAGTTAATTTATTTCAATAATTCAACTAGAATATGGTGTAAAAGTTAATTTATTTCAATAATTCAACTAGAATATGGTGTAAAAGTTAATTTATTTCAATAATTCAACTAGAATATGGTGTAAAAGTTAATTTATTTCAATAATTCAACTAGAATATGGTGTAAAAGTTAATTTATTTCAATAATTCAAGTAGAATGTGGTGTAAAAGTTAATGTATTTCAATAATTCAACTAGAATATGGTGTGAAGGTTAATTTATTTCAATAATTCAAGTAGAATGTGGTGTAAAAGTTAATTTATTTCAATAATTCAACTAGAATATGGTGTAAAAGTTAATGTATTTCAATAATTCAAGTAGAATATGGTGTAAAAGTTAATTTATTTCAATAATTCAACTAGAATATGGTGTAAAAGTTAATTTATTTCAATAATTCAACTAGAATATGGTGTAAAAGTTAATTTATTTCAATAATTCAACTAGAATATGGTGTAAAAGTTAATTTATTTCAATAATTCAACTTAAAAGGTGAAACTAATATATAACCTAGTCTTATTACACACAAAGCAAGATATGTTAAACTTTTATTTGTTTATTTTAGTTGTTAATGAAAATACGGGACAAATCGCGTCCTGTATTAGTTCAATACGGGATGCAACATTTTTTTCTCAAATAAAGGACAATTCGGTATTTTCTGGGACGGGTGGCGACCCTACCCTGCAGGCTGCTGTCGTTAGCGGCTCTTTGTGCGGTTTTTACCAGGAATAATGACTCTCATACGTGTCATTGTGTTGAAAACAAACACCGCGGCGAAGCACCTGCAGGACGTGAGCCGACTTCTGGGGAAACCGAGGGGGCGTAGGAGGGGGAAGCTGGAACGAGACTTTAAAAAGGTTTTAAAAAAGGGTTTTCACCGCCACGACTCTGCAGCGTAAAAATAATCAAGCCAAGAGGATGTGACTCATAAACAGCAGCAGTTTGAAAACACACACACACCTCTGTGAGTCAGAACGGGCCGCTGGGGCGAAGGTTAACAACAATGGATCTGTCGCTCCGACCACGTGAAAGAGAAATGTGAGTGAATTCCTGCCGGCGGTGTGTTTCGGTGTGAGATTAAAGGTTTTCACACGGCCTTTATTACACACCTTCACGCCTGGGCTCACGTGTTTGTGCGATTACTCATAAACGAAACAAAGAGGGGGAAAAAATAATAAAAACCCGCCTTTTTTCAGGTGAGAATCTGCACCAAACTGAACTTCCCAAAAACTTGAATGGTTTTCATTCATCAGGTTTGAGGCCTGGGCTGTATAAGAAGAACTGGACAAGTTCAGCTGTGATGTCACTTACCTGCAGGTTTATTTTTTATTTTCACATGTCTTTTTATTGAGCATTTTAAGACGGAGAATTAGGGCCAAACTAAGAAAAAAGAAAGGAAATTATGAAAATAAAGTCATAATAATATGAGAATAAAGTCGTAAAATTGCGAGAATAAAGTCGTAATATTAAATATATTATAAATATATAAATATAACTTCACAAGATGCTCAATATTCAACATTTTAACACACTCTTCCTGTTCTCATAAATGAACACTTTATTCTTGTAATATTACGACTTTATTCCCATAAATTACGACTTTATTTTCGTAATGTTAGGACTTTATTCTCGTAATTTTACGACTTTATTCTCGTAATATTACGACTTTATTTTCATAAATTTCCACTTTATTCTTGCAACATTATGACTTTATTCTCATAATGTTACGACTTTATTCTCATAAATTACGACTTTATTCTCGTAAATTATGACTTTATTCTTGTAATATTACGACTTTATTCTTGTAATATTAGCGACTTTATTCTCATAAATTACCACTTTATTCTTGTAATGTTACGACTTTATTCTCGTAATGTTACAACTTTATTCTCGTAATATTACGACTTTATTCCATTACCACTTTATTCTCATAATATTACGACTTTATTCTATTACGACTTAATTCTCGCAACATTATGACTTTATTCTTGTAATTTTACGACTTTATTCTCATTATATTATGACTTTATTCTCGTAATTTCCAAATTTTTTTTGTCTCAGTTTGGCCCTAATACTCCGTCGTAGCATTTAGACATATACACATAAACTGCATCCAAAATTTCATCCTTCCACCCTAATGAGTAGCAAAAACAGAATGTGAGATTTTTTTGTGCGTGCGAAACATTAGTACGCACACAATAGTATGTACTATCCATACTCATTCTGGAGAAACAAAAACAAAAAACAAAAACAAAACTACAACAAAGTATAAAATAACACAAAATAGCTGTCGTCAAACACGGATAGTCGTATTCTTTTTTGATTCAAAGAAAAGAAATATGACAATGGTGCTAAAAAGAGAGAGAGAGAAAAAAGGAAAACCCACCTAACTTAACAATTATCATGACATTTCTTCATCAAACTGGCTTTTATTATTCTTTTAAATGTAATGTTTGATTTGCATTCTTTGGCTTCTGTATCCAGATTATTCTATAAACTGATTCCTTTTACAGAAACACAACGTTGCATTAATTTTGTCCTGAATTTTGTTTTTTTAAAGATTTTTCTGTATTGATTGGCAACATTTTCTCATGAGCTAATTTCCACATAATTTGCAGAATTCTCTGGTCCACTAATTCAAGAAATTTCCACAGTTTTAACTGAAGGAATGATGGATTTGAAGGATGACTATATTGTTTTCTACTAATTATTCTTATGGCTTTTTTTGTAAAATGAAAATAGAATGAGTTTATTTTTTGCAAGCATTTCCCCATATCCAGCTCTGTGAATGTTTAATGGTCCAATAAAAATAAGATATTAAGATATTTTAGTTGTTTGGCTGTAATTGTAAAGCAGATGAACATCTAATCAAGACAGTTTGAAGCAGTCGCTGAAAATAGAAATAAGAAGCGGCGCTCAGTCGAAGGGGGGGGGGGGGCAGGATCTCCTCCTGGTGGCTGGTTTCCACCGGGGCCGCCCAGAACCAGCATGTGTGCCGCCGTGATAATGTGGCGGCTCGTACCACTTCCTGCCCCCTTTATTCAACCATATTGGCAAGAATTTACTGACGAATTACAGACAATTTTTAAAATTTGAGATTTCCTTTATTGCATTGTGTCTGGGTAAAATCCCAGATGGACTTATGGCCCAGGACAACAACCTCTGTAAAGAGGAAGAGTATTAGGAGCAGGAGAAAAAAATGAAAATTAAAGCTGCAAGCAGCGATGAACGGGCCCTCGCGCATGCAATTTTCACCAATAAAGGTCAAGGACTCAAAACTAAGTCCGATGACACCACCATGACTCTTTATGTCAAACATTCAAAAGTTATGGCATAGAATAGGGACTATCAAATATCGACCAATCAAATGAAGGGGGGGCGCGCTTTTTGGCGTCTATTGTCGCCACGGTAACGCTTTAGACTGAGAAAAGTAATGCGTGTAGTCGCAGGATGGAGACGCATATTTTGATGTATAACACACCTGGGTGCACGAAGGAATGGCATATATTGCTCCAAAATTACACAATTAATTCAAAATGGCCGACTTCCTGTTGGGTTTCGGCCATGGCGCCAAGAGACTTTTCTTTAAATTGTGACATGATACAGGTGTGTACCGATTCTCGTGCATGTACGTCAAACCATATTGTGGGGCTTGAGGCACAAAGTTTTCTAGGGGGCGCTGTTGAGCCATTAGGCCACGCCCATTAATGCAAACCATTAAATATCACATTTTTCGCCAGGCCTGGCTTGGTGCAAAATTTGGTGACTTCTGGGACACGTTTAGGGGGAAAAAAGGTCCTCATTTCGTCGGAAGAAAAACGAGGATAACAAAAAAACGAGAAAAATTCCAACAGATACAATAGGGCCTTCGCACTGTCAGTGCTCGGGCCCTAATAATATTTTAGAGGAGGAAGATTTTTTTTCATTATGCACTTCGGAGTTATGTAAAACGATAACTCTGATTTCTTGCTAAATCTATGAGTACAGTCGATTGCACAACAGCTCTTTCCCATTTTAGATGTTTTCCAGTTGCTCAAACTGAAAGTTTACGCTGACACTCAGTCTTTTTAACACTCAGTCTTTCTGAAACTCAGTCTTTTTAACACTCAGTCTTTTTGCCACTCAGTCTTTCTGACACTCAGTCTTTCTGCCACTCAGTCTTTCTGCCACTCAGTCTTTCTGACACTCAGTGGGCGAAACCCGCTATGAAGTCCCATCTGTGACGTCATTCCCTCTATTGTTGAAAAAAACTTGAAATCAACCAATAAAGAGAAAGTTGCAAAAACAGATAATGTGGCGGCTCCAGCACTCCGAGGAGATGCTGCAGTCGCCCGGGTCGTTTTGTCTGAGGTCGAAATCCCACCCGGCACCAAACGCCCCCAAATACGTCCGTTTCCAGTGCGTCGGTGCCGGTCGGTGCAGTTCCACGGCCCTGCAGGACCAGTTTCCTCGACTGCACCCTGAGCCGGGGCGGGGGATCCCCCGGGCGTCAGCACCTCCTTAACCTCCCGGCCAGATGACATAAGCCCCTCCGATATCGTAAATAGCCCCGATAATCTGAACCGAAAGGTTATCGGGGCGTTGCCACGGCAACCGGCGGCAGGCACCAGCGTTTTTCTGGAGGCGTGACTCCGGCGGCTAGTAAAACACGAGTAGAGTTGGCAGAACGCGACGTGTCTGTGCCCGCGGAGATCTGGCGTCCTGACAGCTGCACAGCGTGAAATGGGAACACTCGTACGCTGCATCTGAGCGAGGAACTTTATTAGCCGCTGACAGGAGATAAAAACTCACGGATGATGATGTGACGACGCTTTAACGTCTCCGTCAATCACCGTCTTGTTGAATTGTGCTATAGGAATAAACGTGCCTTGCCTTGTCTTGCCTATGGATACGTAAAGACTCAGTGTTCACTTGTCGTCACCCAGACGGTGGTTTCAGGCACTAATCATGTTTCTGCAACATGAGCATGTGTAAAACGTTAGACTTTAAAGGTTAATGGCGGTGTTTTATAACCGGGGTCTGGGTTTTATGGTTCTGGCCATCTGTCCGACACTCCTGGACTCCTCGAAGGAACCAGACCCTGCGGCTCAGAGCTGCCGAGCTGAAAAAGGTTGAAGGAGCCGAGCGCCGAGTCGCGGCGAAAAGGCAGAGTTGTAGAAGTGGAAGTCTGTTTCTGGTAGAACGAGGGAGAACGAGGGAGAACGAGGGAGAACGAGGGAGAACGAGGGAAAACGAGGGAGAACGAGGGAGGTGCAGAGGTTTTTCATGATTGAAGACGCTGGTTGACGTGTCCTCGGTGTCCACGGTGATGTCACCAGTAACTGTGATGTCACCAGTAACTGTGACGTCACCAGTAACTGTGACTGTAGCATCCCCGACTGATGACGGTTGACTCTTTAACTGATGGTTCACAGATGTTTTTATTCCTTCAATGTAAAATCACTGCAAACACATCAGTTAAAGAGTCAACCGTCATCAGTCGGGGATGCTACAGTAAGAGCTTGTGCCCCTTATCAGCCAGGTGCTTTTTGTGTCGGTTCACCAGTAACTGTGAGGTCACCAGTAACTGTGACGTCAAAAGTACCGTAACTGTGACGTCACCAGTAACTGTGACGTCCGAGTAACTGTGATGTCACCAGTAGACTTGATTGATTGATTGATTGATGGATTGATTTTTTTTTTTTTTTTACCTTGTCTGCACACATATTAATGGTTGATACCATGCCAGTAAAAACCTAAGGCATATATATGTGCATTGTTACTATATTTAATATATATACATATATATGCATATATATTGAGTGCATGTGATTAATGCCATAAAAACAGGGAGGGGGAGGTCAGGGTATCATGCTGACAATGACCCCCCCCCCTCCAAAATGCTAAGTATCCTTGTTAAATGTATTTATTAAATGTTGAATGTGCAGTGTCTATTTTGCTGTTAAAACCGTGAGGCGGGGAGTGCCGGGCCACGCGGGACAATGCCCCCCACGAGCCGGACCCCCCGCCCCTTCGCCTATGTGCGTATGAATCGTGTAAGGGGGGAAGGAGGGGGAGCAGAGGCCTAAGCCAGGAGGCAGGACCAGCAGAGCCGGCCCTGGTAAGACGCCCACGCTCCCCCACCGGCCATCCAGTTAACGGGGCCCTGGCCCTCCGAGCCGGGCCAGGGCCCCACCGTACCTCCACGGGCGCCCCCGGCGCAGTCGGAGCCCCCAGACGGAGGGGGAAACGGTCCAACATCCCCCCATTCATACTGACAACATAAGACATAGACACCTGAGAATGACTCCACCCCGCCGCCGCGCCCCGCCCGCGCACCCCCCCGCGCACCCCCCGGCCAAGGGAGGCCCGATCCCCTGGACCCGGCCCCACCCCCCCCCCCAGGGCCACCCCGGCGGACACCCCAAAGGTCACGGAGTCCCCACATCCGCAGGGGCACTCGGCCCCTGCCCAGCGACGGAGGACCAAGGCAGCAATGCCCCCCAGCGCAGACAGCCACCCCCCACCCAGGCAGGGCCGGGCCCTCCGAGCGGGACCCCCACACCCACAGCCCAGTCTCCCCTAGAGAAAACCAGAGACGCCCTAGCCTCAGCCCCCCCACCCGAGACCCCCATGGATTGATTGATGGATTGATTAATAACTGGCAGGTTTTAGCCAGGATTCTGGAACGGGCTGAAGTTATCAGACATATGGAGCTGAGAAGCTTCAGACTGGTGATTCATTGGTTAACAATGGTGAAGTATAATAAACTACATCATCACCAATGTGTTTTGTTGTTGCAGGGCTGTTCCTGGTCATAGCAGCATGATCCAGGGGTACAAACTACCTGGACACCCATAACGGACCCCCGCTAACGGCCCACCACTAATGGACCCCCGCTAACTGACCACCAATAACGGACCACCACTAACTGACCACCAATAACGGACCCCCACTAACGGACCACCACTAACTGACCACCACTAACTGACCACCACTAACTGACCACCAATAACGGACCACCACTAACTGACCACCACTAACGGACCACCACTAACTGACCACCACTAACTGACCACCACTAACTGACCACCAATAACGGACCACCACTAACTGACCACCACTAACTGACCCCCAATAACGGACCACCACTAACTGACCACCACTAACTGACCACCACTAACGGACCACCACTAATGGACCACCACTAACGGACCACCACTAACGGACCACCACTAACTGACCACCACTAACGGACCACCACTAACGGACCACCACTAACGGACCACCACTAATGGACCCCCACTAACGGACCACCACTAACGGACCACCACTAATGGACCACCACTAACTGACCACCACTAACGGACCACCACTAACGGACCACCACTAACTGACCACCACTAACGGACCACCACTAACGGACCACCACTAACGGACCACCACTAACGGACCCCCACTAACGGACCACCACTAACGGACCACCACTAACGGACCACCACTAACTGACCACCACTAACGGACCACCACTAACGGACCACCACTAACGGACCACCAATAACGGACCACCACTAATGGACCACCAATAACGGACCACCACTAACTGACCACCAATAACGGACCACCACTAACGGACCACCTCGTATGATCAGTAGTTACTCTTGGCCTGCAGCAACCAAGTAGAGAACTACCAGCTCTCCTGAGTGATATTCCCTTTTACAGTAATGATCCAGCGACCGAGCCTCAGCCGGGACGGCTGGGAGAGCAGCTGGGTCACGTGACCAGGAACCCTGACAGCCAGCAGCCGTGGAGACGAGGAGCAGAGGCCTCGGTGAAACATGCTGGCAGACGCTCCGGCCTCGCCGGCCGCCGTGACTCAAGCTCTGAAAAATGTTTCCAACTCTCTCACTGCGAGCCTCTCTCCTGGTCCTGGAGGGGTTTGTTTACGTCCACGTCGGCGTCCGCGGCGCCGCCTCCCGCTCTTATCTCAGCCTCCCTCTTCCACGGAAACCAGCCCTGCCCGTCACAGCAAACATGTGTAGCAACACACAAGGTTTAACTGGAAGTTGATCCATTTTGTTCTTCTGAGGCAGAGAACATTGAACATCTTTTTTTCAATTTCTCTTTTACAAAGTCCTTTTGGTCTGACATTCATAATTGGATGAAATTCCTGTTTTTACTTACAATGATGTTATTTATTATATGGATAACTTGGATCCTAAATATTCAAACATTATCAACCTGGTGATTGTTTTGGGTAAATATCATATTCACACTTATAAGTGGAGTGCAAATACTTAAAATTTTTTACCAACTACTTTAAATCTAAGAAAAAGATTGATAATATGAATAGTGTTGCCAAGAAACTGTACTCATCCATAACTCAGTCCTTGCTCTTTTGATTTCATTGTACTTTTTGTTTCTTTTTGTTTCTTGTATGAATCTGTTATCTACGACAGAGTATTAGTGCCAAACTAAGACCAAAAAAAATGGGAAATTACGAGAATAAAGTCATAATATTATGAGAATAAAGTCATAAAATTATGAGAACAAAGTCATAATATTATGAGAATAAAGTCATAAAATAAAGAGAATAAAGTCATAATGTTGCGAGAATAAAGTCGTAATGTTACAAGAAAAAAGTCGTAATATTATGAGAATAAAGTTGTAATATTACGATAATAAATTTGTAATATTATGAGAATAAATCGTAATATTATGAGAATAAAGTCGTAACATTATGAGAATAAAGTTGTAATATTAGGAGAATAAAGTCGTAATATTAGGAGAATAAAGTCATAAAATTAAGAGAATAAAGTCATAATGTTGCGAGAATAAAGTCGTAATGTTACAAGAATAAAGGCGTAATATTATGAGAATAAAGTTGTAACATTATGAGAATAAATCGTAAATTATGAGAAAAAAGTCGTAATATTATGAGAATAAATCGTAATATTATGAGAATAAAGTTGTAACATTATGAGAATAAATCGTAAATTATGAGAAAAAAGTCGTAATATTATGAGAATAAATCGTAATATTATGAGAATAAAGTCGAAATATTATGTGAATAAGGTCGTAATATTACGAGAATAAAGTCGTCTCATAATATTACGACATTATTCTTGTAATTTTACGACTTTATTCTCATATTATTATGACTTTATTCTCGTATTTTCCAATTTTTTTTGTCTTAGTTTGGCCCTAATACTCCATCGTAGTTATCTTCACCATTGTTTCTATATTATTTCCTAATTTTATACCTTTTTCACCTTTCCTTGATCTGTACATTCTTTGTGCTAAATAAAGTTTAAATAAAAATGTGCATGTGCACTTGCTTCCTTTCCTGGAAGACCCGGCCAGACCTCCCGGCACCTCAGAGCTCATATCGCCGCTGCTGTTTGTTAGAAAGTGATAAGACGTTGTTAATGAAGTAATCAAACCGAGATAAACCCACCAGAGCATAAAAAACTGTCCATTCTGGATGTTTAGTCAGCTGACAACAATAAAAAGCTATCAGTCATTAACCTGGAGGTCAATCATTTCCACGCTGAGGCAGAGTGTAAAATGCAAACACAAACAGGAGGTAAAGGTTTGCTCATGTCATTAACCTATATTGAAGACACGTTAGCACGTAGAAAACACGCCGCACGCAGGTATTTGACCTTTCCAAGAAACATATGCACTCCTCTTGACTCTGATGGCGGAAGTTTGGCAACAAAAAGGCTTAAAAGAACGACCCGGGGGAACATGGTGGACCCCAGGAAGACCAGCTTGTCCCACTATCGGTGACAGCTAAGGGGGATCCTTTTAACGATAAACCATAAACCTGGAAGAACTTCTCCAACTAACGACTGCGTGTCAAAGAAAGCATCTCTTAAAAATGGTTCTGTCACAGTTTTGGTGTTTACTTCCTGCACTATCTATCTATCCTAATTAGAGTCTTCTGTATCTGGAATTAATGTATTCTTGAGCCTATAAGGTAACAATAATATAATAATAAGATTTAAATTATAAAATGGGTTTGGATAAATACAATCTTTGACTAAAACTAGACTAAAATGGACAATTCTGACTAAAATAAGACTAAAATGCTCAGACTTTTAGTCGACTGAAACTTGACACGACTAAAAGAAGAATGAACGTGACTAAAACTAGTGATGCACCGAAATGAAAATTTGTGGCCGAAACCGAAACCGAAAATAATAATAAACACTTGGCCGAATACCGAACAATACCGAACATGGTTCTTCGCAATTTTTCATTTATTTTGCCAATTTTTTCACCATTGCATAAATCAAATAAATTTGATTTAGGCATGCTTTTCAAAGAAAAAAAATTACAAGGTAGAAAATATTTATTGAACATAAAAAACTTATGTTGTTTTGGTTCCACCTCCTGGTGAATGTTGGTAAAATTCTTATTTGGTTACTTTTTGGTCTGCCAACGATTTATGTTTGTGGTGCCCAACCGTTACGGGAGCGGCCAGTCTATTTCCTTATATTACAACGCTGTTATTAATTGTTCGTTTTTTTTCCCACTTATTCCACCGAACACCGAAGGTGTTTTTTTGCCATTTTTGGCCGAACAATTTCGGTTACCGAACAATCGGTGCATCCATAACTAAAACTATTAAAAACTAAAATGATAGCTTGAACCAAACACTAGATTAAAACTGAAACAGGCTGACAGAAACAACTCCACGAGTCCTGAAGCGAGGGAAGACGGGTCGGGTGGCGTTATCTGGTGGTAGCCTTGGCCGGTGTTGGGTTCATTGAGCGGAAACAACGTGTTTCTGACACTCTTCTGTTTAATGATCCGAGTTTCGTTTCATTAGCCGGTTGCAGGTTACGGTTCTGTAATATACTAATGTCTGAAGTCCTGGAAACTAGGAATGGACGATATTTTACCGTTCACGATAAACCACGGTAAGAATTTGTATCTCACGGTAAAAATGATAAATTCCCGTTGATGACGTTTTTGTGTAAAGTTCATTTATGGTTCTGCATTTAATCAATGCACAACGTACGTGAAGGAAGGAAGGAAGGAAGGAAGGAAGGAAGGAAGGAAGGAAGGAAGGAAGGAAGGAAGGAAGGAAGGAAGGAAGGAAGGAAGGAAGGAAGGAAGGAAGGAAGGAAGGAGCCTAAAAGAAAGAGAGAAAGAAAGAAAGAAAGAAAGAAAGAAAGAAAGAAAGAAAGAAAGAAAGAAAGAAAGAAAGAAAGAAAGAAAGAAAGAAAGAAAGAAAGAAAGAAAGAAAGAAAGAAAGAAAGAAAAAAAAGAAAGAAAGAAAGAAAGAAAGAAAGGAGCCTAAAAGAAAGAAAGGAGCCTGAAAGAAAGAAAGAAAGAAAGAAAGAAAGAAAGAAAGAAAGAAAGAAAGAAAGAAAGAAAAAGAAAGAAAGAAAGAAAGAAAGAAAGAAAGAAAGAAAGAAAGAAAGAAAGAAAGAAAGAAAGAAAGAAAGAAAGAAAGAAAGAAAGAAAGAAAGAAAGAAAGAAAGAAAGAAAGAAAGAAAGAAAGAGAAAGAAAGAAAGAAGGAAAAATTCCCGTTGATGACGTTTTTGTATTGGTATTTTTTTTATCGTTATCAGGATAAATGCAAGAAATTATCGTGATACATTTTTTAGTCCGTACCGCCCATCCCTACTGGAAACAGGCATTGTGACGTAGAATTGTCAAACTGGTTTAATTCACCGTACTAATTGTTACAGATTACTTTTGTAATCCTGTATTTGACCCGGTCTTTGTACGTTTTGACCGTATAGAAACGTAATTCTTGTCATTGTAAGAATGAGATGAACCTGCTGGATCTACTGCCCTTACCTTTTAACAACTTGTGCTTTTTATTATTTTACCTCTTTTCTTATCATTTTATTTCATTTTATTTGTTATTTACGGTTTAATTGTGTCTTGGCGCTTTTAATATTGATGTAAAGCACTTTGAATTACCTTGTGTTGAATTGTGCTATATAAATAAACTTGCCTTGCCTTGCCTGTGTAATTCGGAGGCACATCCTAGGGTAGTACTTCTTAATCGTTTATTACATCTGTCATTCAAGACTTTTTTGTATTGAAACAACATTGAAAATCGTCAAAATCGTTAAAAAAAGCTGCGGTGAACCCGAATCTCAAAGTGCAACGAAGCTTTCAGGTCCCACTTGTGCAGAAACGAGTGAAACGAGTGAAAAGCCGGTCGTCATGGTGGCAGACGGTGAAATACGAGCAGAGTTTCCAGTGAATCAGAAGCAGCTCAGCTGTGATTCACAGGAATTCTGGTCAGACCAGAGTCTGGGCTGAGATCAGCAACAGCTGTTTCCAATCCAGCGCTGAGGGGAATCAGCTGCCGCTGGGGGGGGATCAGCTGTACGGGGAGGGGGATCAGCTGTACGGGGAGGGGGGAGCAGCTGTACGGGGAGGGGGGATCAGCTGTACGGGGAGGGGGAATCAGATGTACGGGGAGGGGGGTCAGCTGTATGGGGGGGGGATCAGCTGCCACTGGGGGGGAGTTGGGGAGATCAGCTGTACGGGGAGGGGGAATCAGCTGTACGGGGAGGGGGATCAGCTGTATGGGGAGGGGGAATCAGCTGTACGGGGAGGGGGAATCAGCTGTACGGGGAGGGGGATCAGCTGTATGGGGAGGGGGAATCAGCTGTACGGGGAGGGGGAATCAGCTGTACGGGGAGGGGGGATCAGCTGTATGGGGAGGGGGAATCAGCTCCAGGGGAGGGGGGATCAGCTGTACGGGGAGGGGGGATCAGCTGTACGGGGAAGGGGAATCAGCTCCAGGGGAGGGGGGATCAGCTGTACGGGGAGGGGGATCAGCTGTACGGGGAGGGGGAAACAGCTGTACGGGGAGGGGGAATCAGCTGTACGGGGAGGGGGAAACAGCTGTACGGGGAGGGGGAAACAGCTGTACGGGGAGGGGGAATCAGCTGTACGGGGAGGGAGGGTGGAAGTCAGAAAAACCACTGGTGTTTTCCTGGAAACGGGTTCGGATCAGCTGGAGCTTAAATCACCGGAGTAGGCTTGACCTCGACGTGGCGGCGAAACCATCCATCCATCCATCCATCCATCCATCCATCCATCCATCCATCCATCCATCCATCCATCCATCCATCCATCCATCCATCCATCCATCCATCCATCCAGCCATCCATCCAACCATGCGCCCATCCAACTATCCATCCCTCCATCCGTCCATCCATCCGTCCGTCCGTCCGTCCGACCGTCCGTCCGTCCGTCCGTCCGACCGTCCGTCCGTCCGTCCGTCCGTCCGTCCGTCCGTCCATCCAACCAACTATCAATCCGTCCATCCATCCATCCGTCTGTCCGTCCGTCCGTCCGTCCGTCCGTCCGTCTGTCCGTCCGTCCGTCCGTCCGTCCGTCCGTCCATCCATCCATCCATCCATCCATCCATCCATCCATCCATCCATCCATCCATCCATCCGTCTGTCCGTCTGTCCGTCTGTCCGTCCATCCATCCATCCATCCATCCATCCATCCATCCATCCATCCATCCATCCATCCATCCATCCATCCATCCATCCATCCATCCATCCATCCATCCATCCATCTGTCCATCCATCCAGCTCTGTCCCGGGAAGAATGTGGCAAAATTGATAAATTGGGAGTGTAAGTTTGTCAAGTGACGGGAGGATTATTTGATAGGATGTTACAGGACTATCAAATGATGCTACCCCTTTAATATATATGAAAATATGGGATGTTGAGTATTTGATCCTTCAAAATACACTACCCATGACATGAATCGCATTACACTTTGTGAACATTATACGATAAAGAGAAAAAAAACAAAACAATTTTTGTTATTTGATATTCATTGCCATCAGCCAGTCAGGTCTGGCAAGCGACGAGGACCACTTGGGGGAAAAGGAAGTGGGCTAGGGGAGTTAGCGTCGCTCCATTGGTTACCCGTACAATTCAGAATCCAATTTAAAATTTTATTACTTGCGTATAAAGCCCAAAACGGCTCAGCTCCGCATTATTTGCAAGACCTGATAGTGCCTTATGTTCCTGGCAGAGCTCTCCGTTCTCGGAGTGCAAGTTTACTCGTAGTTCCTAGAGTATTCAAATGTAGATTTGGAGGGCGGGCGTTCTGCTATCAGGCACCATTACTACAACTTCCAATCTGGGTTAAGGAGGCTGACACCACCTCCACTTTTAAAACTAAACTTAAAACCTTTCTGTTTAGTAAAGCCTATAGTTAGTGTTTAGTAAACCTCTAGCTGGTGTTGGTAAATCTCTAGGTAGTGTAAACTCTAGTGTGTTAGAGTCGCTCCTGTAGTTTCTTGTGCTGGCCCCCCCTTCTCCTCCCTTTTTTCTCTTTTGTCCATGTTGCAGCATCCTCTGCCGGTGGCGAAGAGCATCTCTGAATGCACAACACCGGAACCTGCTGCGTGGGAGTGAGAGGGGCAGGGTAACGGCCCCTTCGGGCGGGGGAGAAGGTTTGTCCGTCAAGACTCCTCTCCCTGGCCCTGCCCCTTCTCAACCTTTCCCGGACCCTGAACCTAACCTGGGGCTTGCTGATTGGGCCGGAGCTTCGGGAGCTTCGGGAGCCTGCGGTCCCCACCCCTGGTCATCCCGTTGCTGCTTCCACCTGCCTGCTGTGCTGTTGCCGTCCCTGACCCACCAGTCTGACCTTCGGCAGGAGGGTCCCCCCTTATGATCCAGGTCCTGCTCAAGGTTTCTTCCCTCCTAAAGGGGAGTTTTTCTTGCCACTGTTTGGCTTAAGGCTTTTCTCCCACTAGGGGAGTTTTTACCTGCCATTGTTTATGTAATAATTGCTCGGGGGTTTATGTTCTGGGTCTCTGGAAAGCGTCTAGAGACAACATCTGTTGTATTAGACGCTATATAAATAAAATTTAATTGAAGTAAAACACAGTAAAATTGTAGCTCTGCAAAGGTAGAAAACATAAGGTGGCATTTTTTGATAGGGTAGCAGAAATGTACAGAACAGCGGCTGCGGGGGTTGTGGGTTCGGCTCCCAGGCTGTGTAGGAGCCTCTAAGCCCGGCGGTGCTGCCTGGGGAATGTCTCTGCAGCCCGAGGAATGCTCTGACATCGCCGCCGGGCCCGGCGCCAGCACCGGCCCGGACCTCCACGCCGTCCTCCCACAGGCTGCTGCATGAGCTCAGGGGTGACCAGGTTTCCTCGGAAAAGCTGAGGCTGCAGTGACTTCATGGTGGTGTCGGCCCGGTCGACCCGGGTCGGACCTCATCTCGGGTCCAGGGGGTTTTACGAGACATCCACCCACCCATCCATCCATCCATCCATCCATCCATCCATCCATCCATCCATCCATCCATCCACCCATCCATCCATCCATCCATCCATCCATCCATCCATCCATCCATCAGACTGTAACTCTTGTCAAGCTTTCACTGTCCCTACCATGGATGGATGGATGGATGGATGGAAGGATGATGGATGGATGGATGGATGGAAGGATGGATGGATGGGTAGATGGAAGGATGATGGATGGATGATGGATGGATGATGGATGGATGATGGATGATGGGATGTTCAGGGCTTTGGAGGAGGCAGACCCAACCATTAAGGCAACATCCTCCGGATGATGGATCTGCTCCAACATTTAACGACCATAACTGGCCAAGCTTTCATGTCCAGGGCCTCTCTGGCTCGGAGCCGGGGCTGGATCTGCTCTGTGGGCCCGTTGCCATGGTAACTGATGCTGCACCGCGGCCATGCTGGCTCCGGTCCCACCACCGCCGCCGCCCTCTGCACTTCCGAGTCGCATTTGGCGCCATGGCAACGCCGGCTACCCAGATCAAGACACAGTTTGGGTCATTTAAATATATCACTCTTGGTCTTTGTCAGTTTAAGGCAGAGGTCTGCAACCTTTATTATCAAAAGAGCCATTTTGCCCCCGCTTCTAAAATCTTCGGGAGCCACAAAAAATAACAGAGATTTTAAAAGTTTTCATCTTTTATTTATGTTAGCTGTTACAACCATTAAATATAACATTGTGCATTGTGCATTTGTAGGCGTACTTTGAAAATAAATTAAACTGTGAACTGTAGGCCTATTTAAGTCTATATTTGTGTAAAAGTAAAATAAAAACTACCCCAACTTTAATATAAATAAAAAAATTAGCTGCAGCTTTAAAAATTGAAATGAAATGAAATATCCAAAATTTATCTCCAGGCCTGGCTTGCATGCGAAATTTGGTGACTTTTGGGGAACTATCAAGTATGGACCAATTAGATGAAGGGGGGACGCACCTTTTGGCGTCTAGCGTCGCCACGGTAACACTTTTGAAAGAGAAAAGTAATGCACATCGTCGCAGGATGTAGACGCACATTTTGATGTATAACACACCTGGGTGCACGTTACGGTTCGGGCCGTATTAACTGCCGAAGGAATGGCATAAATTGCGCCAAAATTACACGATTAATTGAAAATGGCCGACTTCCTGTTGGGTTTCGGCCATGGCGCCAAGAGACTTTTCTTTAAGTTGCAACATGATACAGGTGTGTAGCGATTTTCGTGCATGTACGTCAAACCGTATTGTGGGGCTTGAGGCACAAAGTTTTCTAGGGGGCGCTGTTGAGCCATTAGGCCACGCCCATTAATGCAAACCATTAAATATCAAATTTTTCGCCAGGCCTTGACTTGCAGCAAAATTTGGTGACTTTTGGGGCACGTTTAGGGGGAAAAAAGGCCCTCATTTCGCCAGAAGACAGAAATAAAGAAAGAAAAAATTCCTACAGATACAATAGGGCCATGGCACTGTAAGTGCTCGGGCCCTAATAAGGATAATGATATGATAGTATTGGTGTCTGTCTTCAGATCATTGAAGAATGTGAGGGGGAAGGAGGAGAAAAACAAAACGAGTTTCATCTATTCAATACCTCCACAAATTCTGGGCGCAAAGGCTTCACATATATCGGGTTTTTTCCCAAGGCTAAAAAGGGAGCCGCTACGATGAGGACGAAGAGCCGCTGGTTTAAGGAAATCAGAGCCGTTATCTTCAGGTCCAGCAGCTCGGAGTCCGTCTCTGAGAATCAGTGGCGTCATCGTCTGAGCAGAAACATCTGGACATCTGGAGTGCAGCGCAGCAGTCTGTCTGTCGATCCCATCAAACTGCAGCCTGCAGACGCTCGGAGCATCTGCGGCGTCTGTGGTATTTACTCTCAGCCTCGCTCATGTTGTTACTCCATACACGATCGCACAGATACATAAGTTCCTGTGTGGTTTTTCGCAGTGGCAGGGGTTAAACCGGGTGATTCTCAGAGACGCAGTCGGCCTCAACGCGCTCATCGGTTACACAGCTCTCGAGATGAATCTGTAAAACGTCTCCGGCCGTGAACGTTACCCACCTGGTTGGAGAGAAAGCTCTGGCCGTCTGAGGAGAGATTGAATCTACGCTGCATGAATTCCCTTCCAGATGGAGGGATGGATGGGTTAGTGGATGGAGGGGGGGCCCGCGGGCGGGGCCCCCACGGCGCGGGAAGAAGCAGCCAGAGATCCCGCGGCGGCGGACCGCGACCCAGGCAATCCCCGGCCACCCGGTCCGGGCCGGACACGTGGCCAGGAGGCCCTCACCCTCCAGGCCAACGACCCCCACCCGGCAGGGGGCCAGCCTGCCCGGAGAGACAGAGCAGCCCCGGCCGCCGACGCGGGCAGGCGTACCCGCCCCCACGAAAGTGGCCCTCCAGGACCAGAGGGGTGCCCCGCCGCGGAGGCAGCGGGGGGGACTGGAGACGGGCCCGGAGAGAGGGAACCCCCCAACAGGGCGACACCCGCGCGGGCCCGACAATTGAGGGCCCCAGACCCAGACATCCCATTCATTCATCCATTCAGCTATCCGATACCTATACTAGTAAGATATACTATACATAATAATAATAATAATAATAATAATAATAATAATAATAATAATAATAATAATAATAACCATCTTTGTATAATATAATATTGATAAATTATTAAGTTTTGTTGTCCTGCCAATGGAGGCCCAAATCCTCCATGGCAGGACCCTTCCATACCGCATTCTCACCGACACAGACACACAATCACGCACCGTTTCCCCCTCCCTGGGGGGGTCCAGCACCGCCAGAAGGCACCCCAGGCTGCACGGCGAGCCCCGCCAGGCCCGGGTATCCCGACCCACCTGTCCCAGGCCGGCGAGGGAACGCGGGTGATGTGGGACCCCCTCCCGCCCCTGGTGTTGAGTGCATGTAATTAATGCCATAAAAACAGGGAGGGGGAGGGCCAAGTATCGATTTGACACCGACCCCCCCCTCCCGAACTACGTGTCCTTGTCAAATGTATTTATTAACTGTTGAATGTGCAGTGTCTACTTTGCTGTTAAAACCGTGAGGCGGGGAGTGCCGGGCCAAGCGGGACAATGCCCCCCACCACCCGGACCCCCCGCCTCTCGCCTATGTGCGTATGAATCGTGTAGGGGGGGCAGGAGGGGGAGCAGAGGCCGAAGCCAGGAGGCAGGACCAGCAGAGCCGGCCCTGGTAAGACGCCCACGTTCCCCCACCGGCCATCCAGTAGACGGGGCCGGCCCTCCGAGCCGGGCCAGGGCCCCACCGTACCTCCACGGGCGCCCCCGGCGCCGCCGGAGCCCCCAGACGGAGGGGGAAACGGTCCAACATCCCCCCATTCATACTGACAACATAAGACATAGACACCTGGGAATGATGCCACCCCGCCGCCGCGCCCGCCCGTGCACCCCCCAGCCAGGGGAGGCTGGGGGGTGCATGGTTGAATATTTTAACTCGAGCTTCGATGGACTTGCTTTCAGAGCCCGGCCCCAGCGGTCGTCATGGTAACCAAGACCCGCTTTAGCGTCTCCTAAGGTGGTAAAACGTTTCAACTTTTGAACCACGGCGATGAAAGGAAGTGAACCTGCATGAGAAGAAGAGCAGCTCGCCACCGCTGCGGTTTCTGGCGTCTCATCGGCGGCGGGGACGAACGCAGCAGCCGTTACCTGACATGAACCCGCCGCGGGTTTCAGCCTTTTCTCAGGCTGTCTGAGGCGGCTGAGTGGTTTTCTAATAAACTCATCTCTCCTCGTCTCCCTGAATGACTCTGTCTTCCTCTCCTCCGTCTCCATCTGCCGCCACATCTAGAAGAGATTATTCACTTCTCTCTCGTCTCGCATCGCCGTCTGCCTGCACGCACTTCTGGCTCAGGCTCTGCAGCCTGGTGTTTCTGCAGGGTTTCACTGTTTCTTGGATGGATGGATGGATGGATGGATGGATGGATGGATGGATGGATGGATGGATGGATGGATGGATGATCCATCCATCCACTCATCCATCCATGCATGCATGCATCCATCCATCGATCTGGATGTTGTTTGCCACAGCAACACAGTAGTCTATGGTGTGGAGGGCGAGCCGTCAACATATTTAAGGGTGAATTCAGAGCTAAGAGCATCACCTTGTTTTAAACCGACCGAGGTCTCGCTGAGCTACACGATCTCACAGTCACGTCATCGTTTCAATAGCTCCACCATCTTTGGGAGGAAGGTCCCCGTTTCTGACTGATCTTACGAGCATCAGAGGCGACGCCAGATTAAACGCAAGAGGCCGCTTGTCTAGTGAAACATTGAACGTCCAAATGCATGTAATCAATATTTCACATCTGTCTTTCTCTGCATGAATCTGGAGAAAACTGGAAGCTGCAGCAGCGGGATGCGGCTGCGCCAGAGCATCCAGCTGCTCTATACATTATTAAATATGTCAACATCCTGTTGGCTCTGCTCTGCAGCGATGTGAGAAGGGAGGGGGGGGAGTCGGCCTGTCAACCAGAGCCGTGTCTTCCCTAGAAATTCTCTGGAAGAATCCTGCGACGCCCACAACACGGATGAGCAGGGAGACGTCGCCCTGCATGAGGTGATGCAACGCAGGCCCAGG
>NC_084598.1:42920049-42960049 GCF_033807715.1 Cololabis saira
AAATACCCAATACTAAGACAAGTTCAAAGGTAAAACATGAGTAAAATAAAAACTTAAAACTACTAATGTACCGAAGTGCCGCTCTGCTCTTTTGTGGTGGTTTGTGTTTGAAGGTCAAGTGGAGTTCAACCAGCAAACGTTCTGATTCTCCTCTGAATAAACGGCACAAAAGAGCGAGAATCAGGCCTGGATGGATGGATGGATGGATGGATGGATGGATGGATGGATGGATGGATGGATGGATGGATGGATGGATGGATGGATGGATGGATGGATGGATGGATGGATGGATGGATGGATGGATGGATGGATGGATGGATGGATGAATTCAATTCAATTCAATTCAATTTTATTTTGGGGGCCGCAGGCGGGTGGAAGCAGCAATGGGATGACCGGGGGTGGGGGGCGGGGGGGGGTCACCTGGACCGCAGGCCAGAAAGCAGCTCCCGAGGCTCCTGCCTGCAAACATGCACAAAAGAGAAAAAAGGGGGGCCGGCACAAGAAACTACAGGAACGATGGACAAAAACGATAGCTATGAGCTATTTATAATAAATAAAAATGGAAATGGAGAAAAGAGGAAGGGAAAAGGAGAGGAGAAGAAAGGTGAGAGGCACCGCCCAGTGGATCATGTCGGTCCCCCCTGCAGCATAAGCCTATAGCAGCATATCTACCGCAAAGCTATATTTGAGACTAACTATTATAGTCTTGTTCTATAGCTGCAACTATGACTACTGACTCTAATGCACTAGAGTTTACACTAACTAGAGGTTTACCAACACCAGCTAGAGCTTTACTAAACAGAAAGGTTTTAAGTTTAGTTTTAAAGGTGGAGGTGGTGTCAGCCTCCTTTACCCAGATTGGAAGTTGGTTCCATAGTAATGGTGCCTGATAGCAGAACGCCCGCCCTCCAAATCTACATTTAGATACTCTAGGAACTACGAGTAAACCTGCACTCCGAGAACGGAGAACTCTGCCAGGAACATAAGGCACTATCAGGTCTTGCAAATAATGCGGAGCTAAGCCGTTTTGGGCTTTATATGCAAGTAATATAATTTTAAATTGGATTCTGAATTTGGATGGATGGATGGAAAACATGCAGTGGAGGAACAGATGGAGGGATGGAGGGATGGAAAACATGCAGTGGAGGGATGGATGGATGGATGCATGGATTTATGGATGAATGGATGGATACATGGATGGGTGGAAGGATGGATGGATGAATGGATGAATGGTTTGTTCTTGGCTCACTGAACCCAACAGAACCAGCAGAACTCTGCCGGTGCCGGTTCTCCTGAGGCCACCAAACCGGACCTCCTGGGCCTTGTTGCTGCTGCTAGAACTTCTATACCTAAAAGTCCTGAAATGTGGAAGAAATTCTCCAACAAATCAGTTTAATCAGATTCCCAAGACATTGAATCTTTTGTGTCAGGAAATCATGAAGCCCGGATTCAAAGATTCTTCCAGGCTGCTTGTTTTTGAACAGAAATGGGCTATGGGTCGTTAAATTGTGGCGGTGGAACAGGATCTTTGTTGACAAAGGTTATTTTCACATCTCTGCCCACAAGAAACCCTGTCCGGTTGTTAAGTTGTTTTTGTCATCTGGGTAAATGACTAATACCGTTGTTTTTCATGCTATTTTGTGTTTATTAGAGCTGCTTTAATCCAGGTCCGTCCAGCGAGTCGTCAGAGTTAATAATCTTCTCAGGACAAAAACATAACAACCCCAGGTTTCGTCATGTTTTTGGAAGTCAAGAACACAGCAGGATTATTACCCTCGGTACGGTTAATAATAATAATACGGTAATCATCAGACGACTGGTTCTGGTGTCAGTTCTGGTCATGTGGAGCCAACATCAAAGCAGCAACTACCCATAATCCCACTGGATCTAAGCTGTGCAGCAGAGCCCTCTTCAAAACCTAATCACTCCTAACTGAAGAACATTGGATTTCCAGCGAGTGTCCTCTCTCGCTCTCCTATTCACCTCATTTGTCTCGTCTGTCTCCTCACTTACTTCACCTTTCTGACTCCTCCCACCTCCGACCGTTGTGTTTAGGTGTTAAAGGGAACATGTTTATGCCCTTTTTTTGGTTTGTTTTGGTAAAAACGCCAGACAGAATTCTTTACACCTCTGTTTAGGGGGCGAAGTCAGGCTCTACGTTTGTTCATTACGTCGTTTTCACCTCAGCCGCCGAGCCACAAGCCGACGGCCAGGTGCTGTCATTCGTCAATATCGGTGCTGGCATGGTGCCAGGTTGCTATGACAATCGACCGGAGGCGAAGAGCCGAAAAGCGTGTTCAGACCAGGAGTTGGACATTTTTTGGTCTCTATTGTTTGATAAACCAACCTAAACAAACTACAGCGCAACCACTAGCGTTACTTTTTTTCCATGTTTCATCACGACCCACAATGCACCTATGCAGCTGTCTACGGAAGCCTTCTTAGCTCAAACATGTGGAGTCCACCCGTAGTTGGGTTGCATCGAAGTTACGGAGGTCCCACACCACAAACGGACCGTCGGTTTACTGGGACGGTGGTTTCGGTACGGCCAAGCCAACCCTAACCCCAACCCCTAACCCTAATTTAAAATTAGTAAACGTACTATGATGAATAACTTAGCTGACAATTCAAAACACTAAAATGCATTCTAACTGTGTCTCAATCCTTTAGAAATATACTCAGGTAATTCCAATTTACCTTGAAAACCCCATTCGGGGACCAGCTCATTCAACCCTTGTTTACCAGGACATTCAAGACTCCATTCTCCTGGAGACTTAGAGGCAGGGTATACGGCCCAGTCTGGCGGGAGAGACGCTTGTCAGCTCAGACGCCTCTCCTTGATCGTACTTCTTCTCAACCAAGCAAAGAGCTAAATTAACTCAGGACGAGCACCTTACCCAAGAAACCGGAACTTAACCCCATTGGATTGGGAAGCTTAATTACGAGATCAACCCTGGCTCTGACCCTAAAGTGGTTCCTACAACCTAACTCAAGTATCTAGATTGTAACACCTAGCAATGGGCCAAAATTAACTCGTTACTTCTCCTACACCTTGGATTAGTATGTAACCCCAGTAAAAGGCAACAATTAACTTTTGTTACTTCCACAACTCTAAGGAAGATTCCCATATTTTAACAACCATTCTTTTGTAGTGGATAGTAGGGAGTCTGCGGGCGATGTGCGTCAGCCTGCGCATTGTCTTTTTCCCCTTCAACTGCCCAGTCGTCAGATGAGGCAGGGGGTTCATTGGGATATCTTCATTCACCCAACCCCTAACCAAACCCAACCCAAACCCAACCCTAACCAGACCCCAACACCAACCCTAAAACTAACCCTAACCCTAAACCAACCCCAACCCTCGCCCTAACCATAACCAGACCCTAACCCAATCCTGACCCAATACTAACCAGACCCTAACCCTAACCCTACCCTAACCCTAACCCAACCCTAACCCTAACCCAACCCTAAACCAACCCCAACCCTCGCCCTAATCCTAACCCAACCCCAACCCTCACCCTAACCCAACCCCAACCCTCACCCTAACCCTAACCCTAACCTTAACCCAACCCTAACCGCATTCATGCAATGAGGTCTTTGGGCCAACCTAAAAAAGTGTCCCGGAAGATCCATCCCCCCGATCAGTGGGGGAACTCAAGAGTCCTGAAAACCCCAAACAACAATGAACAAACCAAATCCTGGTTCTACTTATCACATCACAGTGTAGAAAACTTGATTTACTGTGTTGCACGTTACAACGAACACAACCCAGATGCAGCTTTGAACTTCCTGCTGTAGGGTTAGGGCTAGGGATGTAAGCGATGTTAGCTGTGCTGTCAGGACTGGCGTCCAGGAATACATGTAAGTTGACATGTGGAGGCTTGGATTGACCACCAATAGGACTTTTGCACATCCGTGAGTTATTACCTCCGCCCGCCAACAAGCCTCCGGGCATTCAACCAATCACAAAGCATTTCAGTCAAATCTGCGGTTTTCTCTCAGATTTAGGATTTTAGAGTCCTGCTGGCTGAAAAAAACCTCTACAGGCACCTGAGATGAAACGTAGGTGGCTGAAAATGAGAAGATTGTAGTGAAGACCATAACATTCGGCCCAGTCAGACTCTTTTTAAACTTTATTTTGTTCATCCAGTCAAACCATCCGTCCACAGTCGCCAGCGGGGGCCGAGTCACCCTCCCTGTGGGATGACATGTTCATGGGTCAGCTGACAACAGGCTGCTGGTGCCCTGTCATAGCGCCACGGCCACGTCTGCTAATGCAGACACACTCTCAGAAGTGAGCAACAGCTGTTTGTTTTGGAGCAGCCTGAGATGGGGGGGGGGGGGTGGTGGAGATGTTTTCAGCCTCTGCTGGGCCTATGATTCAGATGGAGGACTGGGGAGGAAGGGTGAGGTATTGTCTCGTGGTTAGAGAGTGAACTCATTCCCCCCTCACTTCGCAGAGGGGAAGACGAGGGAGGGGCGGAGCGGGGAGGGATGAATGCAGGTCAGGCTGATGTGGCACGCAGAGCCAGATGTGGTTTCTCAGACAGATTTAAAAAACCACCAGCAGTTATGGAAACAATGTGTTGATCCAAAGTCTCGAAACCACAGGAATCCCGCCAACAAAGCCGCGGCGCGAAACGAGACGTCTGTGACACCGGCCGAGAAATATGTCGGGCGGGGAGCGGCCGCGGCCAGCTGTGCGGCGCTTCGCCGGCAGAAACATTCAGCGGCGGTTCCCTCAAAAGTGCCACGACAGCTCCACTGGAGTACTGCAGTACTGTACTGCAGTACTGGAGCTGAGAGACGCACCTTCGGTTCATTAAACCGAGGGAAAATCCCCTCGGCTGTACAAGACAGCGTTCAGAAGAGAAACCAGTCAAATCAGCTTTAAATTCAGGCTAAAACGTTGACGTCTGGAGAGTGAAACCTCCAGCTCTGTTTCCTGCGCTGCATTTAGGTCGTGTTTTTGCCAGTTTTCGCTCAGACAGGAAGCGGAGTACCGCCTTCCTCGCCGTTTTGGACCACATGGCACGTTTGGTGACCTTCGTGAGATGAGGAAAAGCCCGGTTTGGATTCCTTTGATGGTGTTTTTTAGTTTAAGAGGGGAAAGCAGGGCGCTGGCAGCCCCAGATGGTTCGGATTTCTCTTGCCGCTGTCTGCAGGGAAAGTATTTGTCTCACTTCAAAGAAAAAATTCAGAAACCCAGACCCGGTAGTTGCAGCATCGAATGTTTAAGCTGAAGAAAACAATGAGGTAGTTTTGAATTTGATGCCAACAACGTCTCAAAGAAGTGACGGGATGATGCTCCGCTTCTTCTGTCCACATACGCACATACGCACAAGTATGTTGGTGAACATTAAAGAACGACAAACGTCACAGAAATAACCTTAAAACTGATAAAAGTAGTAATTAATAACTCACTGAGAAGTGATTAACAAAAATCAGACATCGATTTTGAACTTAGTTTGTTAAAAATACAAATTGATCAAACTGGACCACTGGATGGATGGATGGATGGATGGATGGATGGATGGATGGATGGATGGATGGATGGATGGATGGATGGGTGGGTGGATGGATGGATGGATGGATGGATGGATGGATGGATGGATGGATGGATGGATGGATGGATGGGTGGATAGACGGATGGATGGATGGATGGATGGATGGATGGATGGATGGATGGATGGATGGGTGGATAGACGGATGGATGGATGGATGGATGGATAGATGAATAGGTGAGTGGATGGATATGTGGGAGGATGGATGGATGGATGATGGATGGATGGATGGAGGAATGGGTGGATAGAGGGATGGATGAGTGGATGGATGGATGGATGGATGGATGATGGATGGATGGATTAGTTATTGGCTCACTGAACAATGAGCTGGTACCCTAGAAAAGATGTAGCGTATCCATGGTGACGTGTTAAACTAAAGTGTGTCCTGTCATTAACGTCTGAGCTGGTGGTGGACCCCATGGTCCCAACATGGACCAGGGAAGGAACCAGAGAACCTTCTAGACCAGGACGTTGAAGACTAGGAGACCGTCTCCAAGCAGCTGGATGTTTCCATGACAACAGTTGGACATTTCATCCAGAAGTTCAGGCTCCACAGGACTGTAGACAAGGAGACGATCAGACGAACGGAAACCAAAGAGTCCAGGGGTCCGTTTCACAAAGCAGGTTCAACAAACTCTGAGTCTAATCCTGAACTCTTAGTTGATCTACTCTGAGATCAGAAACTCTGAGTTTTCGGTTCCAGAACAGCGGATTTGAGTTAATTTACTCAACTCTAAGTAGTTTCACCTGGAGTTAAGTGTGTGCACCATAACTATAAAAAGCCAGCATCAATGGAGCCAAGATTTGACGATTCACCGTGGCAACGGGAAAGAGGAGGTCTGCTTTTTTCACCCGAATGGAATTAGAGATTTTAATGCGCGCATACGGCGAATTTGAACATGTTTTTCGAAAAAAGAGTAACACCGCAGCACAGAATATAATATAAAATGTATTTAACAGATCTCTACATCATTCACCTGCAATCCTGTGGAACTCCTTGATGGCTTGGACAGGTTTATGTAGGCTTGCCACCCGTCCCTTGAAATACGGAATTGTTCCGTAATTGGGAATTAAAAGTTGCGTTCCGTATTGAACCAATACAGACACATATTATGCTCTTATTTATTCATGTAATAATATACAGGTGGAGGTCGGAAAATTTGAATATATTGCAAAACTTAATTTGTAGTAAATTAAACTTAAGGTGAAACAAATATTATTTCCCACTACATGCAAAGTGAGATATTTCAAGCCTTTATTTGTTATAATTTTGATGATTATGTCTCACAGTTTATGAAAACCCCAAATAAAAAATCTCAAAAAATTTGAATATATTATGAAATCATTAAACAATTCAATCATCAAAATTATAACAAATAAAGGATTAACATATATTGCTTTGCCTGTAATGAGACTATGTAATATACGAGTAATTAATTCTCTGCGCATTAATGCTGCACCTTCATCAATTGGGTCTTCATCAAAAGGACATGCCATGTTCGTGACAATGGACTTCTAATACTGACTCTGTTTTTAATGACAGACGGCAGAACTTCGCCAAAACTCGCCTGCTGACTGAATGAATGAGGAAATCAAATGTGCGTGTGGCTCTGAAAGAGGGCGGAGACACATAGAAACTCCAGGTTCATTGAGATAAACCTGGTCCCGACCAGGTTAGATTCAGAGAGTCTGTTACTACGGTAACTGACCGAGAGCTTAAGTTACCTCTCTTTGTGAAACAGGCTAGAGTTACCTCTCTTTCTCTGGTTTGAGTTACCTCCCTTTGTGAAACGGAAAACTCAGAGTTTCCCTCATTTCAGGGTTAACAGACTCCGAGTTTTCACTAAACCTGCTTTGTGAAACGGACCCCAGAACAACTTCCAAGGAGATTCAGCTTCCACCCGCAGGCAGGTGGAAGCAGCAGCGGGGTGGGGGACTGCAGGCCAGCACGCAGCTCCCGAAGTTCCGGCCTGCAAACATGCACAAAAGAGAAAAAAGGGGGCCAGCACAAGAAACTACAGGAACGATGGACAAAAATGATAACTATGAGATATTTATAATAAATAAAAATGGAAATGGAGAAGAGAGGAAGGGAATCTCGACATTTCGACTTTTTTTCTCGACATTTCGACTTTTTTCACGAAATTTTGACTTTTTTCTTGAAATTGTATTCCAACATTAATCTCGACATTTCGACTTTTTCCTCGACATTTCGACTTTTTTCACGAAATTTTGACTTTTTTCTTGAAATTGTATTCCAACATTAATCTTGACATTTCGACTTTTTTCTCGACATTTCAACTTTTTTTCTCGACATTTCGACTTTTTTCTCGAAGTGCATAATGAAAAAAAAAATCTTCCTTCTCTAGAATATTATTTTTATTTTTCTCCTGCCTGGCCCTAATACTGAATTACAAGTAAATTGAGTGACAAACATTTATCCTGGCGACGGAGTAAACACATGAATGAATGATAACTGAATCAGGTCCATTCGTGGGTAATATGGATTAGCGCGTGGGGCTTAACGGCTGTTTACGCGCCGGCAGCAGCGAGAGGAAACCGCTCGCGCTCGCTGGCCAGCTCGGCGCGCCGTAGCCACGAGCTAATCCCAGCTAATCCCACCTCCATCCCGTCTTGACCTTTATTCCACTGCTGCAACACAAATATATGCATGTATTTGTTCCCGATATGGTTTACACACACTCACACATATACTGTACATGTACACACAGTACTGGAGTTGAGGGGGGATGAGGGGGACGGCATCCCCTCCTGAAATAAAAACGGTCAAAATCATCCCCCCCGAAATAAAAACGGTCCAAATCATCCCCTCTGTAAAACTGCCATCCCTCCTTTCCATCCCTTATGTCATTTCATCAATGAATGTGGTTTTACTGCTATTTCAACATTTAGAGTCATCACCAGAAAAATAACTTATTTGACAATTTTCACCTGTTTTAAGTAAATTTTCACTTGAAATAAGTAGAAAAATCTGCCAGTGGGACAAGATTTATCTTCTTATTACAAGCAAAAAAATCTTGTTCCACTGGCAGATTTTTCTACTTATTTTAAGTGAAAATCTACTTGAAACAGGTGAAAATTGTTGTTTTTTTTATATTTTTTTTACTAAAATGAGACATTTTAACTAGAAATAAGACAAATATTCTTGTTAAGATTTTGAGTTTTTGCAGTGATCCATGTTACTTATCCTGTGAAGGACAGAGTCATATTGATAAGTTCAGAAAAGTGTTTTTTATTGTTGTGTTTTGATGTATTTGATGTAAGCCCAGTGGATATTTAAAGCTTACAGAAGGCTGCATTTAACTGCTGCTATGTCATTCCTGCAGTATTTCTGCAGGTGTTTTGGTCACTGCTATTATTTGTAATATATTATATTATTTGTAATCAGCACAAATTATCTGTCCCCATGTGATAAAATCCACCATCCCCCTGATTTTTTACAACTGGTATACTGTTGTACACGGATGGAGGAAAAGCGTCTCTGTCCTTCAGCGTCCACTCTGGCCTCCAACATGGACTTCTAGGAATTTTTGCCGGATAATAAAGGAATGTAAATACGGGCCTGCGTGGCGTATCAGCTGCCGGGTTTACGAGCCGTTACATAATGAGGAGGAACTGGATGTGACACGGTGACCTTTAGATAATCCAATAACGAGATGGAATCCTCTGTGATCATATTATCATCAGCGCTGGAGCCAGATGGCGCTGGACCAGGGAGGACGGGGGTGGGGGGATCACGGTTACGTTCTGATGGTGATGTTATTGTTCTGGGTGACCCGATTAGCCGGTGCTGGTTACCGGGACGTGACAGCCAGGTCGTCTCCACACCAGAACGCTGGACGATTAACTTATCGTCTCTAGAAACTCTCTCTCTAGCCTCCGGTGTTTGGTCTCTACCTCGTCACAGCAACTGTGACTGTGTTTCCATGCATCAATAACCCTTTTAAAACCCGAATATTAGCAATAACCCGAATTTACACGGCCATGTTAACACCAATAACCCCTTTGAATAACCGGAATTTGCTCATATTCTGGTATTTAAAAACCCCAATATGAGCCCTGGGTTACTCCTTTTAAAACCCGAATATTCGGTCATGTAAACGCCAAACGGAATATCCTACGGAAGAGTATTAGGGCCAGGCAGGAGAAAAATAAAAATAATATTTTAGGGGAGGAAGATTTTTTTTCATTATGCACTTCAAGAAAAAAGTCGAAATGTCGAGAAAAAAGTCAAAATTTCGTGAATAAAGTCGAAATGTTGAGAAAAAAAGTCGAAATGTTGAGAAAAAAGTCGAAATGTCGAGAATATTGTTGAAGTATAATTTCGAGAAAAAAGTCGAAATGTCGAAAAAAAAGTCGAAATGTTGAGAAAAAAGGCGACATTTCGTCTTTTTTCTCGAAGTGCACAATAAAAAAAAAAATTTCCACTCTCAAATTTTTTTTCTCTTGCCTGGCCCTAATAATCTTCCGTAATATCCCCATCAAACGGAACAGGAATTTGTTTTCTGCACACGTTCTTTTCTCAAGGAATCCTGGTCTTTTGAGTCCAGGAAGTTCTTATAAACACGGAGAAACCAAGACCAGGAGGAGACTAATTACTTCATAAATGTAATGAAGGATATGAACATTTCTGCATTTGTAGACGGTAGAAAGTACCGGGATAGAAGATTTACAAGAAGGTGAGAGAAAAGTTGCGCGAAGCAGCATTTGTTTTGAATTTGGATACAGGAAGAAGAAGCAGAAATGACGGTAATTGCGTCATCACGTTCTCCGTGCGTCGCTGGTTTGATCCAGATATCCCAAATGATTAATCACCATGTAAACGGAATATTCCCAATGTTTCAGTAACCGGAATATTAGCAATAACCCCAATTTTGACTGCATGTAAACGTAGTCAATGAATCGGTGACACCCGAGGCCCGGCAGACGGCCCAGGTCGTCAGAAATTGGGTTTCTAATTGTCAGGGGTCAATCCGTCCGTCCGTCCGTCCGTCTGATTCCTACGGTGGCCGAGACCCGCCATTGCTGAAAATAAAAGTAACGCTGCAAACAGAAACAAACGCAGCTGCAAATAAAATAAACACTTAGCAAATAAAATAAATGCTGCAAACAAAAAGAAACGCTGCTGCAAATAAAAGAAACGCTGAAAATATAAAGAAACCCCGCTGCAAAAAAAATAAACCCGGAGTTTCTGCTCCACAGGAGTCAAACCATATTTGTTAGGATTTTATTTTATTTTTAGGAAAAACCGCTACGGCTCTCTGAAATAACCTACAACTGATAAAAGTAATAAATAATCAGTGGATTCCTCCTCGGTGGTCCAGTCTGGTTCCAACGTGTCACATTATTTTACACCATTTCATGATTTTGAAGAAATACCAACTTATTTTGTCAAAAGCCAGTTTGATTTGTTTTGATTCTGTTGTGTTTCATTTTCATTTTTTAGTTTTCAATAAATAATTATTGTGCCCACGTTTGTTTTTTACCCACCGAGACCCAAGAGTTGAAGACGTTTACTGCATTAAGTCGTTATTCAGACTCTTCTTAACCTCCGATTCCCCACGAATCCCCGACACACAGGAGCGGACACATCAGCGTGTTCGCCGGAGCTTTACGCATCAGCTTGTACCGATAAAACGGCAGGCCGAGCGTCCAATTTAAATCACACGCTTCATCCGCGGAAATGTTTCCCAGTTAGGACCTCTGGGCGATCCATCATCCTGGGCCCGTTAGGGGGGAAGAGAGACAGCGAAACCGACAAGCCGCAACCGTCAGATCTGATAGAGCTCGTAAAGCCGAGGCCTAAACGCCCCACGAACACGGACGTGTTCATATTTTAATCATTTATTTTATTCTTTATTTCATTCATTAAAAGAAAACAAAACAGTTCAATATAATTACAACAAATCTCTTTCCTTGAATGAAAGGGAACAGAAAGAAGACTAAGCTTATTCTATCTGTCCCTTTTTCCTGAGAAATCAAATTTCAATTAATGTAATAAAGAAAAAAAAAAGAAAAAATTACAAATTACGCAATTTAAGAAAAAAAACACTTTCCAATAAACGTAATTTAAAAAATAAAACCAAAACTACAACAAAGTTATAAAATAACACTAAATAGCTGTCGTCAAACACAGATAATCGTTATGTGTTATTTTATGTTTTCCCATGTTCGGAATAAAGCATTCATTCATTCATTCATTCATTCATTCATTCATTCATTCATTCATTCATGCATTCATTCATGCATTCATTCATGCATTCATTCATTCATTCATTCATTCATTCATTCATTCATGCATTCATTCATTCATTCATTCATTCATTCATTCATTCATTCATTCATTCATTCATGCATTCATTCATTCATTCATTCATTCATTCATTCATTCATAATCGTATTCTTTTTTGAAAAATATGACAATTATACGGAGTATTAGGGCCAGGCAGGAGAAAAATAAAAATAACATTTTAGAGGAGGAAGATTTTTTTTTTGTTATGCACTTCGAGAAAAAAGTCGAAATGTCGAGAAAAAAGTCGAAATTTCGTGAATAAAGTCGAAATTTCAACTTTATTCACGAAATTTTGACTTTTTTCTTGAAATTGTATTTCAACATTAATCTCGACATTTCAAGTTTTTTCTTGAAATTTTGACTTTTTTCTCAAAGTGCACAATAAAAAAAAATCTTCCCCTCTCAAATATTTTTTCTCCTGCATGGCCCTTAAATTGTTTTTACCTGCTTTTAATTGCACCGTGGATGAGAGAGAAACGAAATTTCATTCCTTTGTATTTATGACATGAATTTGGTGTGACAAATAAAGAAACCTTGAACCTTGAACCTTAATACTCTTCCGTACAATGGTGCTAAAAAGAGAGAGAGAAACCCCCCCCCCCCCCCCACCTAACGTAACAATTATCATGATATTTCTTCATCAAACTGGCTTTTATTATTCTTTTAAATGTAATGTTTCATTTGCATTTTTGGCTTCTGTATCCAGATTGTTCCATAAACTGATACCTTTTACAGAAACACAAGGTTCCATTAATTTTGTCCTGGATTTTGGTTTTATTAAAGATCTCTGTTTGAGAGTTTTATTCTGGGAACAGAGGTCGGAGGTAAAAATTCATTATAAACCTTTTCACCGGCTGGCTGATTGATTCCCCGGCCGACGTACACGGTGTCAAAGGGTCGCCTTTTATTCCCCTTTTCTTTAAGCGCGAGCGTCATCCGGCTCCTCTGTTCAGGCCTCCGGTATTGTCTCCTGGTATAATAGTTGAGGTCTCGTTGATCTGCGCTTAATGCCGTTTTTTTCTTCCTCTTTTTTAATCAGGTTTGTGCAGATGGCGCGTTATTCGGTTTCACCGGGCAGATCAGCTACACGTGCGTCCACACATGATCGTAAATCTGGGTTGAGTTGAGGACAGGACATCCCCCGGCGTCAGAGCAGTGATGCAGCCGACGTAAATGATGCACAGGAGAAAGAAACGAGCAGCAGGTTATGGAGGGAATGCACATGACATCACAGATGGAACTTCACAGCGGGTTACGCCCACTGAGTGTCAGAAAGACTGAGTGTCAGCGTAAACTTTCAGTTTGAGCAACTGGAAAACATCTAAAATGGGAAAGAGCTGTTGTGCGATCGACTGTACTCATAGATTTAGCAAGAAATCGGAGTTATCGTTTTACAGACTGACGAAAAATAAGCTTAAGAGAGACAAATGGATCGCTGCAATTCACAGAAACAACTGGATTCCAGGCACCGAAACGTGGATTTGTGGTTCCCATTTTGTATCAGGTAATGTTGGATTTTTGGGTAGCTAACGTTAAACGGTCACATCATAAAGTTCGGTGTCCTCATCACTTTAATTTCACCAACAAATCCTGCCTTGAAGTCGGACCAAGCGTCAAGACTTTTGTAAGCCTTCAAGCTTTGCTTCGTGTATTTCCCCGGCGTAGAAATTAAGTACATATAAATATCAGGAAACTGGATTTGTGTCTGAATATTAATGTCCATGGACCACTGGTTCTTGAGAACTGTACCAAATATTAATGTCCATGGACCACTGGTTCTTGGTAACTGTACCAAATATTAATGTCCATGGACCACTGGTTCTTGGTAACTGTACCAAATATTCATGTCCATGGACCACTGGTTCTTGGTAACTGTACCAAATATTAATGTCCATGGACCACTGGTTCTTGGTAACTGTACCAAATATTAATGTCCATGGACCACTGGTTCTTGGTAACTGTACCAAATATTAATGTCCATGGACCACTGGTTCTTGGTAACTGTACCAAATATTAATGTCCATGGACCACTGGTTCTTGGTAACTGTACCAAATATTAATGTCCATGGACCACTGGTTCTTGGTAACTGTACCAAATATTCATGTCCATGGACCACTGGTTCTTGGTAACTGTACGGGTCACTGTCAAGTCAAACTGCCTTTAATTTAAGCCGATAATCAGCTGTTATCCCGTCTTCTCCACTAGTTGCAGATATTTCTGCTGATGTTTTGCCACTCATTGTGAGTAATGGGGCTGGTCCAGTCGGGAAGTGACGTCAATGCAGAACCGCTATTACTGTCGGATGCAAAAGAAACTGCACATCCCGCAACGTTTCACTCGTAGGATGAGAGACACCCGGAAGTCTAAATGGATAAAAACACCGGTTCATCTTTAATCCAAGAAGGAGTGAGGAGACATCCAAACCAAACTTTCCCATCTGCTCGTGGCTCAGACGGCTTCTGTTCTTTTGCAGATAAAAACCGTCCGGTGGCGACTTGGAATGTCTCACATTCCCCTTTTCCACCAAACCAGTTCCAGAGCTGGTTCTGGTTCACAACTCGTTCAACTAGGAACCAGCTGAGAACCGGTTTGTTTTTCCACAGCTCGGGTGCTAAGAGGAGCCACGTCATTACGTCTCTGCAAACGTCAGTTACGTCTCTGCTAACGTCAGTTACGTCTCTGCTAACGTCAGTTACGTCTCTGCAAACGTCAGTTACGTCTCTGCAAACGTCAGTTACGTCTCTGCTAACGTCAGTTACGTCTCTGCTAACGTCAGTTACGTCTCTGCAAACGTCAGTTACGTCTCTGCTAACGTCAGTTACGTCTCTGCTAACGTCAGTTACGTCTCTGCAAACGTCAGTTACGTCTCTGCAAACGTCAGTTACGTCTCTGCTAACGTCAGTTACGTCTCTGCTAACGTCAGTTACGTCTCTGCAAACGTCAGTTACGTCTCTGCTAACGTCAGTTAAGTCTCTGCTAACGTCAGTTACGTCTCTGCTAACGTCAGTTACGTCACTGCGTTGGCGTGAAAGTTGAAGCCATAATTGCGCATGCAATTTGCACCAATAAAGGTCAAGTAGGCTACTCAAAACCGAGTCCGATGACACCACCCACGACTCTTTATGTCAAACCATTCAAAGTTTATAGCAGAAAAAAGGAACAACCAATCAGAAGAAGGGGCGGGGCTAATTCAGGCCAATGAAGGTCAAGGACTCCATACAGAATCTGATGACACCACCCACGACTCTCTATGTCAAACCATTCAAAAGTTATAGCAGAAAGTAGGAACTATCAAATATGGACCAATCAGATGAAGGGGGGCGCGCTTTTTGGCATCTAGCATCGCCACGGTAACGCTTTTGAAAGAGAAAAGTAATGCGCGTTATCGCACGTTTAGGGGGAAAAAAGACCCTCCTTTCGTCAGGAAAATAAAAGTTCCTACAGATACAATAGGGCCTTCACTCTGTCAGTGCTCGGGCCCTAATTATGGGTTTCCCTTATTCACCTTTAGAACATTTGGGTCGTCGACCAGCATCACTCCGGACCAGAACTTAACCTGAACCTGCAAACGTAGGCTAAGAACCAGCCCAGCATCACAGGAATAAGGCTCTTTAATTCTAAAATTAGCCTGAGACGTTTGCGTCTGACGGCTGGATCAGGTCGACGGGTCGATAATTCATAACTTTCTCTGACTGATGTGTCAGGAAGAAGAACCGAGGTGAGAATAAACTTCTCTGAATGAACCGAGCCACCGCTTTGTGAATGACTCTTTCTCTCCGTCCTGAACGAAGGATGACGCTCTCAAAATTCCTCTCGCTTTTCTGTGAAATGTTTCTCTGCGAATATGTGAAGGTTGTTTTTTTTTAACTTGAACTTTGATGTGTGGATAAAAGGAACAAAACAAGGCATTTACTGAGGGAGATATTCCTTCTTTTAATACCACAAAAGTCTCCTTTCAGGATGATTGCAGATGTCCTTCAGCCCCGCAGCAGACAGGCTGCAGAAACGTCGCCGGCCTCGAGGCTTTTCAAACTGATAGCGGCTTTTGTTGAAGAGATTCATTCAGAGAAAAATCACTGACAGAAAGAAGCAAACTGTGCTTTAACTTCTGGTTTTTTCAATGAAAATCTAAATCCTCCAACTCCTTGATACTGAAGAAGCTGAAGCTGGAGCTCTGCTAATACTAACTTCACACTCTTCAGTCCTCTTCATCTTGGTTTTATGTTAACAAACTCTAAAGAAGTCGACAGTACACACAGTTAATGAATGAATATATAATAATAATAATAATAATAATAATAATAAAACCTTCATCTGAATCTATTCCCTGCCAAGGTTTCTCAAAGTGCCATGTGAAGGAGCTCTAGACTTTAATCATACACTGAATGGAAATAGAGGTTTAATAAAATATAATAAAGACAAAATCACAGCCACATTTAAAGTTCACTCATATAGCACCATTCACAAATAAATGTACTGCTCAACGATAAAATGAAGTAAAATAACAGGATCGGGCCTAAAACAGAACCCTGAGGGACACCGCATGACCGACCAGTGACTTCTGACCAGGAAGGATTTCTACAAACTCTTCAATACAATTCCCAACAAATCATAGATCCTATGACACAACAATTAGAAATGAGTTTTATATTTAGTTGTGGCGTGTTGTGGGAAGGCGTTTCTGTATTTAGGGGCCTGTGTCTCAGGAAATATCCTCTTTGAAGGCTTTTCAGACACTAACTAACTCCAGCTGTGCAGAATGTAAACCAGGACTGAATGCACGGATGTGCAGATCTCATTGTAGCAAGGCTAGTGCTACGGGGGTCGACCGACAGGACAGAGGACACAGGATTTCGTGCAGGAAACGCTTTTATTCTCACACCGCCACACGTGCACCAGCAGAACCTTCTCCCAGCAGCAGCCACGCCTTATCAAGGCTGCAGGGTGGAGAGGTTGATGGGACACACCTGTCCCCCATCAACCTGAGTGGCTGCACCTCCACCCTGCCACACTCATAAACGCCTATTTTACTTTGAGGTTGACGCTGAGGATAAATCTCACTTATTCTCAGCCCTTTTAAAGGTCCCATCACGGCATTTTGGCTGGGTTCAGAAAAAAATAGATTTTCTGATTCTAAATCGATTCTCATATTAATTCCTAAAAATCGATTTGTATGATTTGTATTTGTATGTACGTGGGTTGTTTATGAATGTTTTGTTGGACACAAGACTAACTGGTGCCATGTTTTTGCCTTTAAATATGTTTAAAGGTATGAAAACATTAAAGTTTTCAGTTATAATTGCATAAATTGTCTATATTTCATTACTTTATATACCATTTTGGGGTTACATTTGCAAAAAATGCTTAAAGCCAAATTCTCAAAAATTAAAAACCAGAATAGACCAAAAATGGAAAGAATTAAAACGGAATGTGGGAAAAAAACAATTTCATGCGTCTCTGTTTCCTCCCTGGATCTGTTTGGTAATTCTGACCCACGATGTTTCTGAAAGCAGTTCTATCAGCATTCTGGGAGCTGATTGGTCCTTACAGCATCATTAGCTGCAATACTTGCTGTTTAATCTCAATATAATATATGTTGAATAACTACACAGTCATATAATTCATGCAAAAGCTCAAAAAACAGTTTTAATAACACTAACCCAAATCAATATCGGAATCAAATCTTGATAATCGATTTGGAATCTTAAGAATCAGAATATAATGGATCCCCAGCCCTCTCTAATACCACTGCTGATGTCTTTCCTTCTTGGTCTTGTGTGAACAAACGTGAGCATAGCGAGACCAGCGAAAATGCCGAGAACATCTGCGTTTGCACCTGCCGAGGTCGAGCTCAGCATCACTAATGACCAGCAGCACCTGGATCCTCCTAAGAGCTGTAAAAGCTTCAACTTCAACCTCGTATTGGTTCGTATTTGTTGTCTATGGTTTAGAGTTTGTTTCTACAAAATAATATTGGATTAAAAGATGGGAGGTTGCTAACTTTTGCACATGACTGCATGTAGGAAGTCATCCATTCTCACCGGATGAGTTATCGCTGCTCTTAATAAACTCCCTGTGAGCCCACTCAAGAAAAGGCTGGGGAAAGAAAGAAGATATTAGTTTCCTGGAAGAAAGAAATCCTTCCTGCATCCCTGCAAATCCATTAACTCCAGGGTTAATTGCCTGGAGCTGTTTGCGTGAGCATCACCTGCAGAAGAGGAAGCAGGGAAAATGCTCCCTCTTGATCTCCTCTCATTACCTCCAACGCGCTCGCAGGGATTACTTCTGGAGTACATACATAAAATATGTCTGGGAATACAAACATTAGCTGTAGCGCGTTATCGCCCGAGGCCAATCTAAAAGATTATGGTGTTGGTTTTTTGCTCGGCAACATTCGCATTTTTCTTAATTACATTACACTTTTAAATGAAGAATGGTCAATGAAACCAATTTAGTGGGCTTCCCTTGATTATTCCCCTGTAATAATGTTGCTTATGGAATTGTCACGTGCATAAAAACAGATTTCTGCATATTCAATTTCTTCATGTAGATGTTTTGCACATGGGGCTGGGTTTGTGTCTCTGATGTTCAACCGCCGCCCTCAGCCCTGCAGTCCCTTTGATCCTACAGCCAAATATTCATTAATATCTACAGGCAGATGGCAGAAAAAACAAAAACCAGAAGAAATTTAAACACGATTCAAATGTGAGGACAGAAATTGTTAATGCTGGAACTGCATGATGAATTGATCCAGTTACAATCGTGTCATTGGGAAGTTGTGTCTCGGTAAACAGAGGACCGGTTCAGACACACTAAATAATAAAAGTCACAAGTGGCCAACAGCAGAAATGAGACGACTCCTGGGATAAGACTGTCATGATCCTTTTCTACTGCCAGTTTCATCAGCTTCACCTGAGCTCCCTCACCAGATATAAACCCATTCCTTCCACTCAGCCTTTGCCTGATTGTCTTAGCTCCATGCAAAGCCAGCCATGGTTTCGACCCAGCCTGTTCCTGACTTCTCCGCCTGCTCGTCGCTTGTCCGGCTTCCTGGTTGCCGGTGTACCCGTCCTGAAGGTTTCTACATCTAAGGATTTATTTAAAGGTTTAGTTATCAGGGACAATGCACATTAATAATACATTTAAACAAATGTAAAATATGCCAGAATTAGCCAAAAAGGCTATTTTGCATCTGCTGTCCCTGGACTGGTGTAAAATAGTCAACCTAAAAGAAAAATTATTAAGACATAATCAATAAAACATTTCCAAATAAGAAGGCTACATCAGAATAAAGATTAAAAGGTAAGAGACTAAGCTAAAACACATACACACACAGGTTAACATAAGCTCAACAACAGACAATTGCTACACACGAAAACAGAAACAACATGAAGCAGCAACAGTAACATCAACATTAATAACACGAGACACAGTAACACACTAACAGGCCAAAAACAAACAAGACAAAAGCACTAAACACAGAATAAAAAGCCATGCACAAAAAGCAACAGTGACAACTGTTTCTTGGCCTGCTCAGGTTGTGGACTGCTACGTTCAGCTTTGGCTTGTTCCACCGGCATCGATCTGTGCTACTGTTGGGTTCAACCTCAAGACCATCACAGAGCCGAGTCCCAGCATGAGGCGAGTCCCGGGATGAAAGGACTCCCGTGATGAGACGAGACTTTAAGAGTCGATAAAGAACTAATTGAATCAATTTTTGTAGAAAAAAACAAACGCACTTTATTAAAAGGAACATGGACCAGCAACTATTGGCTTTCTGCTGCACTGATGGAGGAGGAACTGATTAATCATTTGCAGGGTGATTATGCGGGCCAGTCCCAGTCAGGCTGTCTATTGCACCCCCTCTCTTTGAGATGGTGAGAAAGTTTTAAGGGCTGTGTAGCACTCCCCTGTATCCCCCACTCCCCCGTACCACCACTCCCTGTCCCCCTACTCCCCTGTATCCCAACTTTCCTGTAGTCACCACTCCGCTGTACCCCCGACTCCAGTGTACCCTGGACTCTCCTGTATCCCAACTTTCCTGTTTCCCCACTCCCCCGTACCTCCATTCCCCTGTATCCCCTACTCCCTTGTATTCACACTCCCCTGTACTGCCACTCCTCTGTATCCACAATCCCCTGTATCGCCACTCTCCTGTATCCCAACTCCCCTGTATCCCTACTCCCCTGTATCCCTACTCCCCTGTTTCCCCACTCCCCTGTATCCCCACTCCCCTGTATCCCCTACTTCCCTGTATCCCCTACTCCCCTGTATCCACACTCCTCTGTATCCCCACTCCCCTGTATCCCCACTCCCCTGTATCCCCACTTTCCTGTATCCCCACTCTCCGGTATCCCAACTCCCCTGTATCCCAACTCTCCTGTATCCCCTACTCCCCTGTATCCCCACTTCCCTGTATCCCCTACTCCCCTGTATCCCCACTTTCCTGTATCCCCTACTCCCCTGTACCCCCACTCTCCTGTATCCCCTACTCCCCTGT
Source organism: Cololabis saira (assembly GCF_033807715.1). Classification (NCBI taxonomy): domain Eukaryota; kingdom Metazoa; phylum Chordata; class Actinopteri; order Beloniformes; family Belonidae; genus Cololabis; species Cololabis saira. The sequence goes on from NC_084598.1 coordinate 42,940,425, forward strand.
ATCCCCACTCTCCTGTATCCCCTACTCCCCTGTATCCCCACTCTCCGGTATCCCAACTCCCCTGTATCCCAACTCTCCTGTATCCCCTACTCCCCTGTATCCCCACTCTCCGGTATCCCAACTCCCCTGTATCCCAACTCTCCTGTATCCCCACTCTCCGGTATCCCAACTCCCCTGTATCCCAACTCTCCTGTATCCCCTACTCCTCTGTATCCTAACTCCCCTGTTCCCCCACCCCTCCTTTAGAGAAGGAACTGGGACACGTGTGAACACCAAACGGAAGAGGGATGTAAATGGTTGGGCTGAGGACTGGGACTGACATCCACACGACCTGCAGGCCCTGCAATCCTCAAGGTGACCCCAAACCTCCCTGCAGTCCTCAAGGTGACCCTGAACCCCACTGCAGTCCTCAAGGTGACCCCCAACCCCCCTGCAGTCCTCAAGGTGACCCCCAACCCCCCTGCAGTCCTCAAGGTGACCCCCAACCCCCCTGCAGTCCTCAAGGTGAACCCAAACCTCCCTGCAGTCCTCAAGGTGACCCCAAACTCCCCTGCAGTCCAACGTGGTCTCAAGCCAAATGTGTCTGACGTCTGAATTTTGCTCAAAGCTGGTTTTATTTCTACAACCCAGAGTCTGTAAGATAAAACTAAAGTCGCGGTGTTCCAGCAGCTCTGACTGCAACAATATAACGATGGCGCCTGTAAAAATTCCTTCAGAACAATATGTGAGACAGAAGAAAACAACCTGTCAAGGTTGAGAAGATTCTCTTTTTATTGTGTCCTGATACATAAAAGCATTTGGACCCGAAGAGAACGTACCGTCTCACATAACTGCATGTTTCTTGCATTCTGGCCAGAGAAACATTCGTTTCAGCAAACCGAGCGTCTGCAGGGCGAAGCGTGGGTGCGGGACGGCAAGGACAACAATATTCCTAATGAATCAACGTGATATTTCATTCTGCGTGGCGCTGAGCGTTGTGTGTGTGTGTGTGCTGGCTCTGGTTTTGATTCATGCGTTCAGGTATTTCATCACGCTGCTGGAAGTGCAGCAGACTCGGCGAGATGGAACGAACCCGGGTGTTCATCCATCACGCCGGCTGACGCGCAACTATCCAGTCTGCCTGCTGACGACGGCCTATTTCTCACCGCAGCGCACTTCATCCTGCAGAAACACCGCCAAATGTCATTTTTCAATGTTTTCCTTCACGCCAGAAAAAAAAACAATCTCTCTAATGCAACCCGGGACGCTGGAGTCGCGCCTCGCTCTGAGTTTCCTCCTTCCTAACCTCTTGTAACAACTCACACTTTGATGGACTGGACACGGGTTCTGAAGGAGTGGGTCAACTCCCTGATCGAACCTCTGTTTTCGGCAGGATTGACCTCCGTCTGACGGGGGCGGGGTTGAAAGTGAAGGGCAGCGGTGAGGCTGAGTGGCAGCTGGGGATGAAGACTGTATGATGATGAAAGAAGGGATGAAAAATTGAGTAATTTAAGAAGGCGTAAATGGGGTGTGAGGTATTATCACCTCTAAAAATAGAGGCTAAAGTCATCCGCGAAGATTTGATCCTGGTATAGAAACACGGACGTCAGCAGGGCTTCGGTCCTGAGGGACGTAAACATCGGCGTGGTTTTTCTAAATTAAATGGTTACGGCTTCATTTATCTTCGTGAGTCAATTCCTATTAACTTTTTAGATATTCAGGGGCTCAGATTGTAGCGTCCATCCATCATGTGACTGGGGCATCCATCAGCATCCATCCATCATGTGACCAGGGGCATCCTTCAGCATCCATCCCACTTCCCCCCCTCTGGTTGTTTACAGGGAATCACCTCAACTTCCTGAAGCTGAAAAAAATCTTCAAAAATTACACATCTCTCCATTTCCATTGAGAACCGGGATCTGGATCTGGATCGTCTTGCTGTCAGGCCCGGTACCAACCGCCAGGCCTCAAACGTCCGAGAGAAAACCCCCACAATGGTCACCGAGGTAACTGGAGACTGATGGAAGCAACTGGCGGGAGGTATTTTGGTCTGGTCCTTGTGGTCCGGCTGGGGGAACCAGGACCTGCGACTGAGACCGGCCGTTGTGTAATAGAGGGTCTGCATTGACGTCACTTCCACACTGGGCCGATTATGGGCTTAAATTAGCGTCAGTTGGACTTGACAGTGACCTGTACAGTTACCCCAAGAACCAGTGGTCCATGGACATTAATATTTGGTACAGTTACCAAGAACCAGTGGTCCATGGACATTAATATTTGGTACAGTTACCCCAAGAACCAGTGGTCCATGGACATTAATATTTGGTACAGTTACCAAGAACCAGTGGTCCATGGACATTAATATTTGGTACAGTTACCAAGAACCAGTGGTCCATGGACATTAATATTTGGTACAGTTACCAAGAACCAGTGGTCCATGGACATTAATATTTGGTACAGTTACCCCAAGAACCAGTGGTCCATGGACATTAATATTTGGTACAGTTACCCCAAGAACCAGTGGTCCATGGACATTCATATTTGGTACAGTTACCAAGAACCAGTGGTCCATGGACATTAATATTTGGTACAGTTACCAAGAACCAGTGGTCCATGGACATTAATATTTGGCCACGAATCCAGTTTCCCGATATTTATATGAACTTAATTTCTACGCCGGGGAAATACACGAAGCAAAGCTTGAAGGCTTACAAAAGTCTTGACGCTTGGTCCGACTTCAAGGCAGGATTTGTTGGTGAAATGAAAGTGATGAGGACACCGAACTTTATGATTTGACCGTTTAACGTTAGCTACCCAAAAATCCAACACTGATACAAAATGGGAACCACAAATCCACGTTTCAGTGTCTGGAATCCAGTTGTTTCTGTGAATTGCAGCGATCCATTTGTCTCTCTTAAGCTTATTTTTCATCAGTCTGTAAAACGATAACTCTGATTTCTTGCTAAATCTATGAGTACAGTCGATCACACAACAGCTCTTTCCCATTTTCGGTGTTTTCCAGTTCCTCAAACTGAAAGTTTACGCTGCCACTATGTCTTTCTGACACTCAGTCTTTCTGACACTCAGTGGGCATAACTCGCTGTGAAGTCGCATCTGTGACGTCATGCGCATTCCCTCTATAGTCTTGAGATTTCATTGTAGCTGCACAGGTTCAGGACCGCCGGTACCAGACCCAGATGCCTCAGGACACAGATGGACCTGGACCTTGGAGGTCACCTTGAACCTCCTTGGAAATGGACTCTTTAGTTTCCGTTGGTATCATCGTCTCTCATCTTTCCAGCTTCCAGGACCAAACGATGCCTCGCTCTTCTCTTCATCCCTCCTTCCTCAAAAGTCCCCCCCTGAGGACTCTTCACAGCATTCATCTCTCATAAAAGAAATTCTTTTTCAAACCACGAGATCAACTGACATTCAGAGGAACAGACTGTACTGTTGGTTTCCCAGTAAGACATAGCGGAGAATGTGCAACCCCCCCCTAGTTACTGTCCGGTCCCTGGTGGTTTCATCTTTAATGCACAACCCCCCCCTCTAATAAAAAAACCCACATTTCTAACCTCTTTAGATGCGTCTGTTACATATTCTGCTTTATTCATCTCCAAAACCACGCGCCGTGCTTCTCAGATGAGACGGGAGATCTGAGCTGCTTCAGCTCTAATTTGCGCGACCCGGACGAATGAGCAGCTTCTACAAAGAGAACCGCTTCTTAATGGATTCACTTTTTTGTTTCCGTTCAAAGTGAAATTTCCGTTACATTAAAATTTAACTCTGATATTGTTGATTCAAGCTGTAGTAGATGGTGCCCTCGCAGCCGGAGTCTCAGTGTCTTCTCAGACCTTTTTTTTCTTTCTCGTACTGCACTACTTTTATTTTCATTCCACTGTACTGTATAAAGAGGGAATGCACATGACGTCACAGATGTGCGACTTCACAGCGGGCAGTGTAAACTTTCAGTTTGAGCAACTGGAAAACATCTAAAATGGGAAAGAGCTGTTGCGATCGACTGTACTCATAGATTTAGCAAGAAATCTGAGTTATCGTTTTACAGACTGCCGAAAAATAAGCTTAAGAAAGACAAATGGATCACTGCAATTCGCAGAAACAACTGGATTCCAGGCACCAAAACGTGGATCTGCGGTTCCCATTTTGTATCAGGTAATGTTGGATTTTTGGGTAGCTAACGCTAAACGGTCAAATCATAAAGTTCGGTGTCCTCATCACTTTAATTTCTCCAACAAATCCTGCCTTAATGTCCATGGACCACTGGTTCTTGGGGTAACTGTACCAAATATTAATGTCCATGGACCACTGGTTCTTGGTAACTGTACCAAATATTAATGTCCATGGACCACTGGTTCTTGGTAACTGTACCAAATATTAATGTCCATGAACCACTGGTTCTTGGTAACTGTACCAAATATTAATGTCCATGGACCACTGGTTCTTGGTAACTGTACCAAATATTAATGTCCATGGACCACTGGTTCTTGGGGTAACTGTACCAAATATTAATGTCCATGGACCACTGGTTCTTGGTAACTGTACGGGTCACTGTCAAATCCAACTGCCTTTGATTTAAGCCGATAATCTGCTGTTATCCCGTCTTCTCCACTAGTTGCAGACATTTTTGCCACTCAGTGCGAGTAAGGGGGCTGTTCCAGTGGGAAAGTTGACGCCAATGCAGACCCTCTTATTGAGGTATAGGCTGACATTCTATTCCTGTTAAGATATTTACTGTGTTTCCATGCATTAATAACCCTTTTAAAACCTGAATATTGGCAATAACCTGAATTTGCACGGCCATGTAAACACCAGTAACCCCTTTGAATAACCCAAGTATGACCACTGGGTTACTCCTTTTAAAACCCGATTATATGGTCATGTAAACGCCAAACGGAATATCCCCATCAAACGGAACAGGAATTTGTTTTCTGCACATGCTCTGTTCACAAGGAATCCTGGTCTTTTGAGTCCAGGAAGTTCTTATAAACACGGAGAAACCAAGACCAGGAGGAGACTAATCACTTCATAAATGTAATGAAGGATATGAACATTTCTGCATTTGTAGACGGTAGAAAGTACCGGGATAGAAGATTTACAAGAAGGTGAGAGAAAAGTTGCGCGAAGCAGCATTTGTTTTGAATTTGGATACAGGAAGAAGAAGTGGAAATGACGGGAATTGCGTCATCACGTTCTCCGAGCGTCTCTGGTTTGATCCAGATATCCCGAATGATTAATCACCATGTAAACGGAATATTCTGAATGTTTCAGTAACCGGAATATTAACAATAACCCCAATTTTGACATTTTGCATGTAAACGTAGTCATTGTTTTATACACTCCAAACCAAAATGAGTTCAAGTTGTCGTCTTGTTCTTCTATGTTTCTTGTCAGAGGCGTTTTGGTTGTTTTGGGACTCTTTAGACATTTCGGGCCTCCAGATCTCTGGATCTTCTGAATCCTGCAACCTCACTTGAGCCTTTCAGGGTTTTTACCAGCAAAATCAAAAAGACAGATTCTGGTCCCCAGAAACTGATATAGAGGGAGGGGGAAGAAGTGTGTGTGTGTGTGTGTGGTGTGTGTGTGTGTGTGTGTGTGTGTGTCGGCCTGAGGGGTCAGCTTCTTCATCCAGCCCCCGCCTGCTGTGATTGGCTGACGGGAACCTGCAGCTCCTCGGCCGGAGACCCGGAGAGCAATCTGTCACTCTGGCCGACGTGATGGAAGCTGGACGAGTGTGTGACTCCGGCCTGCACACACACACACACACACACACACACACACACACACACACACACACACACACACACACACACACACACACACACACACACACACACACACACACACACACACACACACAGTGTCCAGTATGAATATCTGCTCTCTGCCATCAGCATGGTAGAATCCCTCAATCATGTCAGACCTGAGAAGCCGGGCTGGCAGACGCCCCCCCCCCCATATATATTCATAAATGACCATCTTCTCTCCGCCGACAGGGTTTCTCGCTCTGTTAGTCGCCTGATTTATTGTCCTGCCACGCCTGAAGGTTGGAGCCGTGAAGCTGCAGCCACGTGGACGTCAGCTCGGCGCGCCGCACCCAGCCAGCGCTGCAGATGCTAAACCCCCCCCCACTTTACTGCAGCTCCCTGGGTTTAATCCTGACTCCATGTCCAAGAGCAGGTGCCACTCGTCAGATCTAGTCTCTATCTATAGAGCAGTAAGTATAGAGCAGTAAATCAATTAAAAGAAAAACATTTCATATACTTTTTGTATATTGAAAACATTCAGTATACTGCATAGACCAGGGGTCGTCAACCCAAAATGTTTTGGAGCCATATTGGACCAAAAACACACAAAACAAATATGTCTGGAGCCGCAAAAAATGAAAAGTCTTGTATCAGCCTTAGAATGAAGGCAACATATGCTGCATGTTTCTATATTAGTAAAAACTGGGGGAAGATTGTTTTTTTCATTATGCACTTTGAGAAAAAAGTCGAAATGTCGAGAAAAAAGTTGAAATGTCGAGAAAAAAGTCAAAATTTCGAGAAAAAAGTCAAAATTTTGTGAAAAAAGTTGAAATGTTGAGAAAAAAGTCAAAATGTCAAGATTAATTTTGAAGTACAATCTTGAGAAAAAAGTCGAAATGTTGAGAAAAAAGTCCAAATTTTGAGAAAAAAGTAGAAATTTCAAGATTAAAAAAGAAAGGAAAAAGGAAGAAAAAAAGAGAAAAAAGGAAAAAAGAGGAAAGAAAGGGAAAAACAAGAGAAAAGAAGAAAAAAAAGGAAAAACAAATAAGAAAAAAAAAGAAGTGCCACTAGGCACAGGGAGCCACTAGGGCGGCGCTAAAGAGCCACATGCATACTCTGGAGTCGCGGGTTGCCGACCCCTGGCATAGACCAATTATCTATTTAACCTCCCCGTCCTCATTTTCTGAATACACCCCGTGTCCTCCGGGTCAAAATGACCGGTCTTCAGTAAACCCCCATTATAAGCACCTTAATTGAATTTTAAAACAACAAATTTCATCTTGAAGAAACAACTTGTCATTCATCACAAAATGTGTGAATGCTTAAGTTTTCCCACTTCGTTTGTATTTCTATAGGTAAAGAAAAAAATGCGCAAAAAGGAGTTTTGAATGCATTTTTATTCATCCCAATGACTCTGTTTCAGTTTTTTTTTTCCTGTGGTGAACAATTTTAGATAATGTACAATACAAAAATATGAAATATAACATATCCCATTCAACTAATTAGCACATATAGGGCTGTATGCAAGTGCAGCGTTTGCAGATATATTTATTACACCTGTAGAACACAGTGTAGTCCTTCTTTTGAGGGCAGAACTGACATCTCTTCCTCTTATTTGCCCTAACTGGGGAAGTTAAATAAATATCGTTTAAAGGATTTGGTTGGTTTTTTTTAACACAGTGGCGGGTCATTGTGACCCGAGGACAACAGGAGGGTTAAGTTCTGACACTTACATAACACTCGTACTATATGATCAAACTTAATGAGCATCTTGTTGTTCAATATTTTTTTAAATATTTGGTATGTACTGCACTGTTTAATTTCCATTTCCAAAAGTTCATAAATTGTGTTAGCCTTCTTTTTTTCTCTTTCCTCTCCTCCTTTCCTATTCATATACATTTGTTATGGTAGTATTTTTATTTGTCATTATAACTATTATTTTTGTCTCCCCTTTTTTGGTGTAAGATGTATATGTGTATATAAATGACTCACTAATGTTTTATTGCTGATTGACTATATGAGAAGATGCACAAAGGTTCTGAGGGGGGGGATAATTGAAAATGTAAAAAAGAGAAAAAAATAAAATAAAATCTTTGTCTTAAGCCAAGAATTTAAATTTGTTTTGCGTTTAATTAAAAAAATTAATAAAAAAAAATGTATGTATCTATGTGTGTGTGTGTATATATATATATATATATATATATATATATATATATATATATATACTTTTATATTTGCATTTTGCGTTTAATTAAAAAAATAATAATAAAAAAAATATATATATATTTTCTTTTTATTATTTTTTTATTAAACGCAAAACGGATTTAAATTCTTGGCTTAAGACACAGATTTTAATTTAATTTAATTAAATTTTTTTCCTTTTTTACATTTTCAATAAATATAACGTTATATTATAACGTTATAACGTAATATATTATAACGTTATATTATAACGTTATAACGTAATATATTATAACGTTATATTATAACGTTATAACGTAATATATATATATATATATATATATATATATATATATATATATATATATATATATATATATATATATATATATATATATGCCTTAGGTTTTTACCAACATTGTATCAACTATTAATATATATGCATACAATAAAAACACGACGATAACTATAAAGGAATAAAGACGATAACTATAAAGGAATAAAGATGATAACTATAAAGGAATAAAGGCGATAACTATAAAGGAATAAAGGCGGAGGAGGAAGAAGGGGCTGACAATCAATCAGGTTCAAGGGAAGTCAAACAGACTTTCAAAATAAAACGCGGTGGGTTTTTGTTCTGTGACATCACAGAAGTGAGTGAGGAATCCTTCTCTTTTCTAACCTTCCCACCTGCTGAGCATCTCTCTGCTCCAACCTCATCATCCCTCCATCATTTACATCCCTCTGCGTGTCTCACTTTTCTATTCTTTCCCCAGCAAACCCAGATTTGTACGGTTATTACACTCTTCCTCCCATCATCTATCAGAAGCTGCACTTCCCCGGTCAATGATCTCTTCCTCACTTTCACCTCAAATCGATGTTTTTCATTACTTCCATCAAAGTTGGGCTCTTGTCCCTGACCTCTCTTCTCTTTGTTATTGCTTCATATCGCCACAATCCCTCCATTGATTTCCTTTTACCGTCTCTTCCTCTTTCTTCCCGTCCCCTACGCGACCTCCCCGCTTCCCTACCCACAATGCTTCTCCAGCTCGTCCTTCTGTTCAGAGGGTTTTCATGATCTCCCGTCAGACACAGTCCCAATTCACTCCTGCAAAATCACTTTCACAACAGCTTTCACTCCATTTTTCACTGTTTCTTTTCTTCTTTTTCCATCTCCGACCTCAAACCGGCGTCACGGCATCATCAGTGTCGCCTCTTTTTCATCTCACCTTTCAGGAAACATTCTGGTTTTACAGATTTAGAGGTTTTTGAGGATGAACATTTAGTCGCCTGCCTCGGTCACGTCCTTCCAGGAACCAAACTAGGAAAGAAAAACGGGTTTATTTTATTTCTTTAGCCTTTATTTAACCAGGTTAGTCCCATTGAGTGTGTGTTTATTTGTATACTGTCTATTGCTGCTTTACGGATGTTTTATTGTATTTTTAATTGTATTTCTTCTTTTTATCCTGTATTATCCTGTAAGGTGACCTTGGGTGACGTGAAAGGTGCCTCGAAATAAAATGAATTATTATTATTGAGATCGAGGGCCTCTTTTAAGGCCCTGACACACCAAGCCGATAATCGGCCGTCGGTGAGTGTCGGTGCTCGTCTGTCGGCCTAGTTTCCCCGGTGTGTCCCGCACGTCGCCACAGGTCGGCCTCCCGTCGGGAGCTTTTCAGCCGATTCGACATGTTGAATCGGCGTCGGGACGTCTGTCAACAGCTCACTCTGTGATTGGCTGTTCCCAGAATGCTTTTCGTCGTCATTTGCGGACTGAATAAAAAAAAAAAACATGGCGGACATTTCTTATTTTTTTGTGAATAAAATCAATGTTTTGAGTTAGTTTCTGCATAAAAATGGGTTTTGATTACATTTCTAGCGAGAAATATATATTTCACTTTCATAACATTCACTCAGTGAATGTATATAATCACTCGCTTCCTCGTTGCGACGCAGAGCCTACGGCGTAGGTTACGCGGCGACGCGCGCCGTACCCTACGCCGTAGGCTCTGCGTCGATTTAACGCGGAACCATAAATCAGCTCCGGAGCCGGAAGGCAGAAAATCCTGAAATTTTCGGAGCAAATTTCTTAACAGGCGTAGCTACAACTGTTAGATTTCATCTATTAAACCAACATTTATCTTCCTAAATGATTTATTTCAGCCAGCGGTAATTCTCCAGAGAGCTGTTTTGTATTGCACTCGTGTTTTCTCAATAAAGCTTTGAAAAAAAAGTGCTGTCCTCCTCCTTGAGCCCCTGAATACAGACTAGCGCTGCCTGCTGGTATGGAGGGGAATTACCTCTCACGCATGCACAGAACGTACGTGCTAGTCCACCGTCGGGTGTCGTATTTGCAGTGTGTTCAAAGAGCCGACACAGCCCGACAAACCCCCCCACAGGCGACGCGAGGCGACACAGCAGTCGGCCGAGAGCGGGGGAAGTCGGGTTGGTGTGTCCTGGGCTTTACAAGGGAAACCTGGCCAAGATAGCAGCAACATAGTTACAGAATTAAAGATAAAAAACAATACAAACAAATAAATTAATTACACAAATACATAATTAATGAAAACACTTGCATACAGACAGTCTGAACTCGAACGGAAGAGTATTAGGGCCAGGCAGGAGAGAAATAAAAATAATATTTTAGAGGAGGAAGATTTTTTTTTTCATTATGCACTTTGAGAAAAAAGTTGAAATGTCAAGATTAATGTTGAAGTACAATTTCGAGAAAAAAGTAAAAATTTCGTGAATAAAGTTGAAATTTCGACTTTATTCTCGAAATTTCTACTTTATTCTTGACATTTCGACAGGTGTACTCTACTGCCCTTATTTTTAACAACTTGTGCTTTTTATTATTTTACCTCTTTTCTTCATTTTATTTGTTATTTAGGCGTACTCTTAAATTAAATACTTTTTTTTGATTTTTTTGAAAAAAAAAAAGCAAAGTTATGGATAAGTCCTGAATTCAGCAATTGTGATGTAGAATTGTCAAATTGGTTTAATTCACCGTACGAATTGTTACAGATTCCTTTTGTAATCCTGTATTTGACCCGGTTTTTGTACGTTTTGACCGTATAGAAACGTAATTCTTGTCATTGTAACAATGAGATGAACCTGCTGGATCTACTGCCCTAATTATTCTACCTATTTTCTTATCATTTTATTTCATTTTATTAGTTATTTACTGTTTAATTGTGTCTTTAATGTTGATGTAAAGCACTTTGAATAATTGTGTTGAATTGTGCTACACAAATAAACTTGCCTTAACAGCAAAAGCTCATCAGCAATACAGGGATCAGTTTAAGAGAATAGTTAATAAAACTTTACAGTATTCTAGTCTGTTTTCTGAAAACCTGGTTCTGGTTTTACAGATCCTTTATGGCTCCAGAACTTCTAATAAAACATGGATGAATAAGTTCCTGCTGCAAACCCTTCCAGCTGTCTTTGATTGACAGGTTGCATGTTTGCACGTCTGTGACTAAACGCCGAGGAAAGTGACGTACGTAGATGACGACGGGGCTAATTCTGCAGAGAGGCAGCTGAGGATCCGGCCAACACCCAGCTCATCTTTCATGAGGTAACTTTACAAACTCTGAGTGCAGACAGCTGCAATCCACCCTCCGTCAGCCTTCTGATTGGTCCTGACCGACCAATCAGGGACACCCGGGTCAGAATATCCGGTTGGACCAAACAGCCGTCTCTCTCCTTCACATCAGAGGAAAAAGTAGTTGTTACTGCCTTGTATCAACATTTAAATCACTGGATTATTTTTTGTAAACGTCGTATTATTAAAAAAGGTCCGTACTTCCAAAACAAAGTCGGCTTGCTAACAGGCTACAACCACGAAACACTTTTATTTATTTATCTTAAAATGGTTAATCGGTGTGTTCCGGGCTGGTAAAAGAGAGAATCACAGGAGAACATTTCATCCCAAAGCCAACCGTAAATCACGAGAAAAATGTCTGCTTTGGATGAAGCTATGTGGACGGCCGCTAGGGTTGCCACCTTTCAGAAATAGAAATAAAGGACGCCCCAATTTCAGCAGCGCAGGAGCTAAAAAAAAAAGCCCCAAAACTTCTAAACTGCATAAAAATGTGTTTATTTTATATGAAAAAACGTGTTCTTTAATAGCATTGAACTTGCATGACTGTACAGACAGCCAACCATATAGCAGCTGAAATATCCTCCTATGCTACGTATGTCCACATGTAGGTGTAGGTGTAGAATATTGCTACAGGTGAAGAATATGGTGTAAAAGTTAATTTATTTCAATAATTCAACTAGAATATGGTGTAAAAGTTAATTTATTTCAATAATTCAACTAGAATATGGTGTAAAAGTTAATCTATTTCAATAATTCAACTAGAATTTGGTGTAAAAGTTAATTTATTTCAATAATTCAACTAGAATTTGGTGTAAAAGTTAATCTATTTCAATAATTCAACTAGAATTTGGTGTAAAAGTTAATTTATTTCAATAATTCAACTAGAATTTGGTGTAAAAGTTAATCTATTTCAATAATTCAACTAGAATTTGGTGTAAAAGTTAATTTATTTCAATAATTCAACTAGAATTTGGTGTAAAAGTTAATCTATTTCAATAATTCAACTAGAATTTGGTGTAAAAGTTAATTTATTTCAATAATTCAACTTAAAAGGTGAAACTAATATATTACCTAGTCTTATTACATGCAAAGCATGATATGTTGAACCTTTATTTGTCATAATTTTTGACATAATTTCAAAAATAACATAATTTTTTATTTGTCATAATTTTTGACATAATTTCAAAAATAACATAATTTTTTATTTGTCATAATTTTTTCTACACGGCGTGCTGGGACAGGGGAACCGGCCTGTCCAGATGGGACATTCTTGGCGGGGTACACTATGGACAGTTGGAATAAATGGAAAGTGGTGTGTCTTGGGGTGCTGGATATGGAAGACGTGGAGGACGTCTATATATTCACGGGCATGACGGTGGGCCTGGTGATCCTAGGGCTTGGCGGGGTCTGGATGCTACAAAAGTTGAGAAAAGTGAGAGATGATCAGGCAAAGCTGCTCTCTGGCCTCGCTGACATCCAGGGGAGACTGACCAGTGTATGGTCGGATGTGTCCAAAGCTCGTGAGGAGATGAAGTCAGTACGAGCGGAGGGGGCAAAGGCTGTGGCGGCTAGAGAGCCAGAGGACAGCGACTAATCAAAATCTGCATTGACACACGCACCTCCATTGCAAAGTGGATTGCATGCAAAAAGAGACTTGGACATTAAAATAACTGAACAGTGGACACAGTAGTAAATCACAGGAACGGTGATCAGGATGAGTGGACTGGACACGTGTACAAACATACATGCTATCTGGACTGTGAAGGATGAAATTAGACAAATTGCTATGTGGTAAACTATGTATCTTACTGAATTCTGTTGTTGATGTGATCATGAATCTTACATAGAACGGGGCGGGACTTTGATAAGCGTCAGCTTCTCCCGTACCCTTTTCGTCATGTGCTGAGTATGCAATGTATGATGTTCTGGAGATGAAATGTGTCTATATAAACATGCCGAAATAAACGAAATAATAACATAATAATAATAATTTTGATGATGGAATTGATCAATTGAATTGATTATTGATCAATTTAGTGTTGATGTGTGTGTGTGTGTGACAGACGTGTGTATGGGGCGTTAATGAAAATACGGGACAAATCGCGTCCCGTATTAGTTCAATATGGGACGCAACATTTTTTTCTCAAATGAAGGACTATTCCGTATTTTACGGGATGGGTGGCAATCCTAACGGCCGCACCTTCCACCGTGCTATCAGCTAAACTCATCAAAATATCTTGTTTCTGCCAAAAAAACTGTTTTTTAAATCACTCCACTGTACCTGAACTACTTTTTATTTATATCTAGTTTCTGTTGATTGTATTTGGTACATTCATTAGATATAAAGTGATGTAAAACCCAGTTTTTATAACGGAAGTGGGCAGGAGAGATGACAACGACCTAGCAACCTTAGCGAAACGTCCCAACCATGAAAGGGTTAAAGCGCCGGCAGCAGCTTTTATTTATTTATCTTAAAATGGTTAAGCGGTGTGTTCGGGACTCACAGGAATCACAGGAAAACATTTAATCCCAAAGCCAACCGTAAATTACGAGAAAATGTCTGCTTTGGATGAAGCTACGTGGACGGCCACACCTTCCACCGTGCTGTTAGCTAAACTCAAAACCTCGTTTTCGCCGTAAAAACCTTAGCTTTTTAAACTCACTACACGGTACCTGAAGTGTTTTTATTCATATCTAGTTGATTTTCTTTGGTACATTAAGTAAGGGATAATGCCCGACGTGAACTGGACGTTCACACCCCCGCGTCGTCCATATATTTATGTTAATGTGACCTGGAAGGGCATTATCCGCTTATACCACAGTCACTTACCAAAAAACATAAATATTAAATCAGTTATTCATGCTTTAGTGTGTTTTCAGTTAAAATCATTAGTTTTATAACAAGCCACAGCTGAGCGACTATTTAATATCTCGCCTGCAGCCGTTGGAACCTGGTAAGTTACAAAGTTTTTTAACAAGCTATACCTCTATTTCCTTGGTAACGGGAGATATTCTAGTCCGCTCGGCTATGCTACAGTAGCAAACAGTAAATATATTTGTTTCAAAGAATCAAAGTCCACAGATAGCTTCCTAAATCGTTTTATTAAGCTACATATATATATATATATATATATATATATATATATATATATATATATATATATATATATATATATATATACTTGACAGTTGATCCAGCGCAATGATATTAAAGATATCAGGCAATTTGACCCAACTTGTTTCCTAGGTGTCCATTAACACTTTTAATGGACTCCTGCCAGCCAATCAGAATCCAGTATTCACACAGAGCAAGGGCTGGGTATCGATTCAAATGTCAAGAATCGATTTGATTCCGATTCTTAAGATTCAGAATCGATTATCACCATTTGATCCGATCCGATATTGATTTGGGTTAGTGTTGCCTGGATTATATGACTGTAAAATAACTATGGAAATAATAATTTCACAATAATTATTGTGAAATAAATAAGAAATAAATAACTCAAATAGGCATTTCAATATCCATTTAAAGTGCAAAAAAAGAAAGAAATTGCAACAGCTCAAGCAGAAAACAAATTATTTTAGCTTGTCTGATTTATTCTGTCACCAGACACAGCTGGACATGAAGCACCGGCATTTTTCAGGTATTTCATGACAAACCGTGTCCGATAACAGATAAACCAAACAAGCTCTAGTAAATATAGATAATATGAACTTCATTGAACTAATATAACATTTAGAAATTTAAGCTGAAATGTCCAGCATTTTCTCTAAAGAAAAGTTCATTTAGTTCAGGAGTTTTCAAAACTACTGGGATTAAAGTTCACCAGGCAGAAATGTAATGATAAAAAAAAAAAAATTATTAAAAAAATAAAAAAATTTAAAAAAAATCGATTTTTAGGAACTAATATGAGAATCGATTTAGAATCAAAAAATCGATTTTTTCAACACAGGCCTACACAGACCTCAGTATAATTAGAAGTAAAGTGATGTAAAACCCTGTTTCTATAACGGAAGTGGACGGGAGAGACGACGACGACCTTGCAACCTCAGTGAAACGTCCCGACCATGAAAGTGTTAAAGCGCCGGCAGCAGCTGGAGGCCGACTAGATGACTTAATATCTGCAGCGCTGGAAACAAGCTTGGTGTTGTTGCCTCATTAGTGCGGGGTCACGCCGGCGCTCCGAGGTCTGTCAATCTCACCTCAGAGGACACGCCCCCAGACACGCCCCCAGACACGCCCCCGGACACGCCCACTCCCTCATGTTTACTGAGATCTTGTTATTAAAGTTTCTGTGACGAACTCAAGTCTCGCTGGGATTTCTGAATCTGCATACGTGGTGGTTTTAAGTTGAAACTTTAGATGCAAATACATTTTGGGAACCAGAAACCAGAACCCACACACACACACACACACACACACACACACACACACACACACACACACACACACACACACACACACACACACACACACACACACACTCATATACACACACACACACACACACACACATACACACTCAGACATATATACACACACACACACACACACACACACACACACACACACACACACACACACACACACACACACTCATATACACACACACACACACACACACACATACACACTCAGACATATATACACACACACACACACACACACACACACACACACACACACACACACACACACACACTCATGAAAACCACCAGTTTAACTGCTGTGTTGTTGGTGATTTCCCTCCTCTCGTCAGCCCTGCAGGTTTTCCCCCGCCGGCCTCGGGGGAGACCCGGGGGGGACAACCCAGGGGGGACGACCCGGGGGGGCGGGGGGGTTACACCTCCTCACATTAAACTGTATTAAAGTGCAGAGAACTCCCAGGTGTGTGATGTCTGTGTGATTGCTTGTGATTGCTGAGGGAAGAATAATTAGTAGAAAACAATATAGTCATCCTTCAAATCCATTATTCCTTCAGTTAAAACTGTTGACATTTCTTGAATTAGTGGACCACAGAATTCTAAAAAATGATGTGGAAATTAGCTCATAGGAAAATGTTGCCAATCAATATACAGAAAAAATGTGGAAAAAAGAGAAAATAAGTAACTTGAAAAGAACAGAGATCTTTAAAAAAAATAAAAAATTCAGGACAAAATTAATGTAACGTGTTTCTGTAAAAGGTTTCAGTTTATAGAACAATCTGGATACAGAAGCCAAAGAATGCAAATCAAACATTACATTTAAAAGAATAATAAAAGCCAGTTTGATGAAGAAATATCATGATAATTGTTAAGTTAGGTGGGTTTTCTTTTGTTTCTGTCTCTTTTTAGCACCATTGTCATATTTTTTTTTCTTTGAATCAAAAAAAGAATACGACTATCTGTGTTTGACGACAGCTATTTTGTGTTATTTTATACTTTGTTGTGTTTTTTTTAAAAAATTGCATTTATTGGAAAGTGTTTGTTTTTTTTATTGCATAATTTGTAATTTTTTTTAAACATTTTTTATTATTAGATTAATTGAAATTGGATTTCTTAGGGACAGATAAAATAAGCTTAGTCTTCTTTCTGTTCACTTTCATTCAAGGAAAGAGATTTGTTGTAATTATATTGAACCGTTTTGTTTTTCTTTTAATGATAAAATAAAGAATAAATTAAATTAAATGAGGGGTTCGCCGCCCCCGACCGGGAGAGGGGACGGGATCTGATGCTTTACAAGTGTGTTATGTTCTGAGGGTATTTTTGTCTATGCAAATGTTGGATTTATTAAAAGCAGCCCCCCCACGCCGGGGCGGGGCAGTTCCCGCGGCGGGTGATAAATATTGCCCACTCTTGTGGAACTAAATGAGTTTGAAGCGCCGCTTTCAACCCCGTACGGGGGAATACGCCCAGAAACATTTCCACTGTAGATCAAAATATTCTCCGAATACAGAAGACTTTCATTTCAGATTCACTTTCATTTCTAACATTTTTGAAAAAACAAATAAAATGAAAAAAAAAAAGCTATTAAAATGAGTATTTAGTATTTTTCAGGCTCATCCAGGGTGATCCCTTTAATTTAAAAACCATCAGACTCAATATACTAATTTGCATTATTTATTCGGCAGGATCAATACGCAGTGCCTTATAAAATTAAAGGAAGGGTAAGTAATTTCTGCATAACAGATGGTAGAAAACGTTAAAAGAACGACTGCCAACCAGTGTCTCCAGCTCTAATTTTTAACTAGTATTTTATATTTAACTAGTTTTCAGAACCCTCCCAGTGTCTACTGACTAATCCAACGACTCTTTTCATTATTGAAGACTTTTTTAGACTCTTCAAACTGCAGGGAAACAAGCTTCTGAAGCCGTCAGCTCTTCAATCAACCGGCCGCCGAACGTTCAAGAGCTGCTTTCGCCGTCACAGCTCACAGCTAGCAAAGCACAGCTAGCAAAACCAAGCTCAAAGCAACCTCCTGTAAAAGAGATAACAAAGATACTCTATACAGAAGATCACGCATTACCGTTTCTGCCAATGGTATGAAATGGTATCCACTTCCTGTCTCCTAAGTGGGCGTGGCCGCCCCTCTCCCCACATCGTTTTGGAATATACAACACTAGATACAGTACAACTTGCGCCTTATTTTGCCGCTCGTTTTTTTTTATCTGCTACCTTAATTAGTGATGCACCGAAATGAAAATTTGTGGCCGAAACCGAAAATAATAATAAACACTTGGCCGAATACCGAACAATACCGAACATGGTTCTTCAGCAGTTTTTCATTTATTTTGCCAATTTTTTCACCATTGCATAAATCAAATACTATAGAAAATATTTATTGAACATAAAAAAATGAACATTTTTTAATTTCCAGCATTATGTTGTTTTGGTTCCACCTCCTGGTGAATGTTGGGTAAAATTCTTATGGGGTTAGTTTTTGGTTGGCCAACGATTTATGTAGTGCGCAACGTTACGGGACGGAGCGGCCAGTCTATTTCCTTATATTACAACGCCGTTATTAATTGTTAGTTTTTTTTTCCCACTTATTCCACCGAACACCGAAAGTGTTTTTTTGCCATTTTCGGCCAACAATTTCGGTTACCGAACAATCGGTGCATCACTAACCTTAATGTCTGATATCAACCTGATATCAATCATCGGATCAGTCTAATATTCTTTTTGAACCGTAGTGGGCTGTAGAGTTTATAAAACGTCTCTGGAGATAATAAGCCGTTGGGCGAGGTGGGTCCCTTGTGTCGGGTTGGCGTGTTCCCTGCAGTCGTCCATCAGCATCAGCGCTCATTACGGCCAATTCAACGTGTAGAACTAGAACTAGCCGTCGGCCTCTACGACCAATCTGATTGGTGGAGAGCTAGCCCTTGACTAGCCAATCAGAGTTAACCAGAAATGACGATGATAAACACACTAGAATAATTGGGATGGTACAGATCTATAATTTTGTTTGATTGCATCTTATTTCAGAAGCAGGAGAATGCTCTACAATCACGCAGGATCAGGACTTTACTAGGTTTGTTTTGGTCTTGAGCTGAACTAGTCCTGGTCTTGGTCTTGACTTGGTCTTGGTCTTGATACTTTCTGGTCTTGGTAGTGTCTTGGTTCAATTCAATTCAATTCAATTCAATTTTATTTATATAGCGTCTAATACAACAAAAGTTGTCTCTAGACACTTTCCAGAGACCCAGAACATAAACCCCCAAGCAGTTATTACATAAACAATGGCAGGTAAAAACTCCCATAGTGGGAGAAAAACCTTAAGCCAAACAGTGGCAAGAAAAACTCCCCTTTTAGGAGGAAGAAACCTTGAGCAGGACCAGGATCATAAGGGGGGACCCTCCTGCCGAGGACCAGACTGGTGGGTCAGGGACATCAGCAGCACAGCAGGCAGGTGGAAGCAGCAGCGGGATGACCAGGGGTGGGGACAGCAGGCCAGCACGCAGCTCCCGAAGCTCCGGCCCAATCAGCAAGTCCCAGGTTGGGGTGCAGGGTCGGGGAAAGGTTGAGAAGGGGCAGGGTCTCGGTCTTGTCTTGGTCTTGGTCTTGATACTCTGGTCTTGGTAATGTCTTGGTCTCTGTCTTTAGCTGAACTAGTCTT
>NC_084598.1:42965049-42980049 GCF_033807715.1 Cololabis saira
GACAATGGGTCAATGTTCGTACAAATGAAGTATCATGGTGCAGAACAGCAGAGATGTAATGTAATGAACGCAGGGTCTCAGGAGGTTAAATCAGTTATCCATGCTTTACAGGACTGTTGGTAATCTACATTTTAGTCTAATTTTTATTCGTCGACGATATTGCATTATATATTTAATTATCGTCACATGACCTGGATTTCCGTTGAGTCTCGTCTCCTTTTCCTCAGGTGATAAAGGTTCGTTGACGACGATATTTAGTCATAATTTCGTTGATGAAAGCAACTTTAGAGTCAGCAAAGGTGGTGCTTGGTTTCACATCACAAAATAAAGCAAAAGAAAACATTATGATGGACTTAATGTGGGAAATACATTCACCATGCAAATCATGCAAATCTTTCAATTCAATTAAATTGAATTTGATTTATATAGCGTCTATTACAACAGAAGTTGTCTCTCTAGATCAGGGATCAGCAACCCGCGGCTCTTTAGCGCCGCCCTAGTGGCTCCTGCAGCTTTTACAAAAATGTTTGACCTTTTCTTCTTTTTTTCTCTTTTTTTCTCTTTTTTCTCTTTTCCTTCCTTTTTTCTTTTTTTTTCTTTTCTTCTTTTCTCCTTTTTTTCCAAATTTTTTCTTCGTTTTTCCTTTCCTTTTTAATCTCGACATTTCGACTTTTTTCTCAACATTTTGACTTTTTTTTTGTAATTTCGCCTTTCGCCATTTGTCTTCATTCTAAGGCTTATTTTTCTTCTTTTTTTCTTCTTTTTTCCTTTTTTTTTTAAATTTTTTTCTTTGTTTTTCCTTTCCTTTTTAATCTCGTCATTTTGACTTTTTTCTTGACATTTCGACTTTTTTCTCGACATTTTGACTTTTTTCTCGAAATTTCGCATTTCGCCATTTGCCTTCATTCTGAGGCTTATACAAGACTTTTCATTTTTTGCGGCTCCAGACATATTTGTTTTTTGTGTTTTTGGTCCAATATGGCTCTTTCAACATGTTGGGTTGCAGACCGCTGCTCTAGGGTCTTTGACATACTTCGAATGAAGCAATTTAAACATCATTGAATTCATCGACACCTGACATCTCGTATTGATTCCAGCTGACGGCTCTGATGAAAACCAGTCTTTCAATCTGTCGTTAGTGATAGTTGAAAGAAGGATTCCTCAGATGGATGCAGGTGGAAATGTAACGACGGGGCGGAGTTTGTATACGTTTTAAAGCGAAAGGAGGCGGCGGTGGAGGCTGTGGACGAGTGTGTCCACAGCCTTGGTTCCTTTTTTCTTCTTTTTTCCTGCTTTTCTTCTTTTTTCCTCTCTTTTCCTTTTTTTCTTATTTTTTTTCTTCTTTTTCTTCTTTTTTTCTTATTTTTTTCCTTTTTTTCTCTTTTTTTCTTCCCTTTTCCTTTCCCTCTTAATCTCGACATTTCGACTTTTTCCTCGACATTTCGACTTTTTGTCAAGATTGTACTTCAACATTAATCTTGATATTTCGACTTTTTTCTTGACATTTCGACTTTTTTCTCGACATTTTGACTTTTATCTCGACATTTTGACTTTTTTCTCAAAGTGCATAATAAAAAAAAATCTTCCTCCTCTAAAATATTATTTTATTTTTCTCCTATCTAACGAATTTTTTTTCTTTTTTTCCTCTTTTTTTCTTATTTTTTTTTCTTCTTTTTCTTTTTGTTCTTCTTTTTTCTTTTTTTTTTCCTTTTTTCTCTTTTTTCTTCCCTTTTCCTTTCCCTCATAATCTCGACATTTTGACTTTTTTCTCAACATTTCGACGTTTTTCTCAAGATTGTACTTCAACATTAATCTTGACATTTCGACTTTTTTCTCAACGTTTTGACTTTTTTCTTGACATTTCGACTTTTATCTCCACATTTCGACTTTTTTCATTTAAACATCATTGAATTCATCGACATCTGACATCTCGTATTGATTCCAGCTGACGCTCTGATGAAAACCCGTCTTTCAATCTGTCGTTGGAAGTGATATTTGAAAGAAGGATTCCTCAGAAGGATGCAGGTGGAAATGTAACGACGGGGCGGCGTTTGTGTACGTTTTAAAGCGGAAGGAGGCGGCGGTGGAGGCTGTGGACGAGTGTGTCCTGTTCAGCGTGGTCTTATCTACCTTGCACAGACAGGACTCCCCGTGTGTTTGTAGTCGCCTTCACAAACGGGGCCGCCCTTATCTCCCCGGCCACTCGGCGGGGGGGCCCCCTATCACACGCACAACACCGTCCCCCAGAAAACAGCAGGAACGCCTGCAGCCTTTCAGCGTGATGGATGGTCTGAATCCACCCAGATGTTGCAGTTAAAGGAGGTTCCCAGAATCTCACACCGACCACGGCTTCCTGCAGAAATGAAACCTCCAGGCCGACGTGTTTTCAGTAAACAGGGACTTTCAGCTGCTTCACTGAGCTCTGAGAATGTCCCGGAGGCGATGAGGAGAACTGTTGCTCCTCGGGAACACTAGACAATATCTCCAAACTAAGAACAGTTGTTTCTAAAGATAATCTCAAGCTAATTATTCATACTTTTGTGTCGTCTCTTTTGGACGACTGCAACTGTTTTTTTTCTTGCCTAAACAAGAAGGAAACATCTCGTCTTCAGCAAAACTCTTTTTTTATTATGCACTTTGAGAAAAAAGTCGAAATGTCGAGATTAATGTTGAAATACAATTTCAAGAATAAAGTCAAAATTTCGTGAATAAGGTTGAAATACATTTAGACTTTTTTCTCGAAATTGTATTTCCACATTAATCTTGACTTTTCAACTTTTTTCTCAACATTTTGACTTTTTTCTCGAAGTGCACAATGAAAAAAAAATCTTCTTCCTCTAAAGTATTATTTTTATTTTTCTCCTGCCTGGCCCTAATACTCTTCCGTAGACAACTTTACGGAGGTGAAATTTAAAAAAAAATGTTTTACCTATAAAGGTAAAATTACATAAAGCACTACATTTATTCATAATTAAAGGGATGCTGTGACAAATGTATTGCAGTCTGGGATGTGAAAGGGCTAAATGTCTCACTGATACTTAAATCTTTCACTGAACTCGACATGTGAACTAAAATAAAAGTAGCAGAAGACGAACATTCTTGTTTTAAGGATGATATGACTGGTAGTGCTGTGAAGTGGTAACAGAGCGCTGCATACGATCAGGGGTCGGCAACTCGCGGCTCTTTAGCGCCGCCCTAGTGGCTCCTGGAGCTTTTTCAAAAATGTTTGACCTTTTTTTTCCTTTTTCTTCTTCTTTTTTCTTTGTTTTCCTTTTTTTTCTCTTTTTTCCTTTTTTCTCTTTTTTTCCTTTTTTTCTCTTTTTTTCTTACTTTTTCCTTTCCTTTTTAATCTCGACATTTCAACTTTTTTCTCGAAATTTTGACATTTTCCTCGACATTTCGACTTTTTTCTCGAAAATTTTGACTTTTTTCACAACATTTTGACTTTTTTCACAACATTTTGACTTTTTTCACAACATTTTGACTTTTTTCTCGACATTTCGACTTTTTTCTCTACATTTCTTTCTCAACATTTCGTCTTTCTTCTCGACATTTCGACTTTTTTCTCGACATTTCGACTTTTTTCGAGATTTCGACTTTTTTCTCGACTTTTTTCTCGAGATTGTACTTCAAAATGAATCTCGACATTTGGACTTTTTTCTCGACATTTCAAATTTTTTCTCGACATTTGGACTTTTTTCTCGACATTTCAAATTTTTTCTCGAAGTGCATAATGGAAAAAAAAGTTATAACTAATATAGTTACATGCAGCATGTCTTGCCTTCATTCTAAGGCTTATACAAGACTTTTCATTTTTTGCGGCTCCAGACATATTTGTTTTTTGTGTTTTTGGTCCAATATGGCTCTTCCAACATTTTAGGTTGCAGACTCCTGCCCTTGAAGGATCCCATAGGTCACGGTGGCACATTTTCTTTGGGACCTAATGCTTTTGGGCCACATTTGGCTCATGCGACACATGTTGGAACCCAAGTTTGGCCCAGATCATGAACATCTGGGACACATCTGGCCCTCAGAGAGCTTGCCAATGCCACAACTGAACCGTTAGTGCCCAAACTCAGCCAGATTAGGCCCAATGATGCAGAGCTTACACAGCCTGTGGTGAAAGGGAAGAAAGGTGGTTCCAGCTGACGGGATCAGCCAGAATCAGCGCTTGCCAAGACGACATCAACCAGAGCTCCAGTGATGGGATTTGAAACCACTCTTCAGAAACCTGAGTGTGACACATAGATGGCTTCGTTCAGTTCTGCGGTGAATGGCAGCCAAACTCTCTCCTGGTTGGGTATGCCCCAAACCCCCCGCCTAGGGAAGATTCCAGGGGGCATTTTAACCAGATGTCCAAGTTATCTCAACTGGTTCTTCTTGATTTGGATGTCCTTCCTTGTATTTTATAGTTTTATGTGTGCAATCTTGGACCCCAGGAAGAATAGTCTTCACTGCAGTGAGGACTAATGGGGATCCGTAATAAATTAATACATTAACTATGTATAATATTGCAACATATTGCAATATTTGGATATTGCAATATCGTATCGTGACTCAAGTATCGTGATGTGTATCGTACCGTGAGGGTTCACCCCGATCTGCATGACTGCAGATGTCATAGTTTCATTTCACTCATGAACAAGACCATGAGATACTTCAACCCTGTCCCAATCCCCCACTACCCCTACTTTTCAGCCCTACTCCTACATTTTGCGCGTTCCCGTGAGGGTAGTGGCTATGAATCCGTCCCTACGGATCGAGGGTTTTTGGATGCACCGTAGATGAACTAGGGCCAGAAAAATTTCCCAGAATGCTTTTCGTCGTCATTTGTCATGAATTAAAAAAAAAAAACATGGTGGACATTTCTTATTTTTTAGTGAAAAAAATCTATATTTTGAGTTAGTTACTGCATAAAAATGCGTTTTGATTACATTTCTAGTGAGAAATATATATTTTACTTTCATAATATTCACTCAGTGAGTATACATAATCACTCATTTGCCCGTTGTTGTGAAGTCTTTTCCAAACCTCGCCAGAACAAAGGCTGATTTATGGTTCCGCGTTACACCAACGCAGAGCCTACGGCGTAGGTTGCGCAGCGACGCGCACCGTACCCTACGGCGTAGTCTCTGCGTCGATTTAACGCGGAACCATAAATCAGCTCCGGAGCCGGCAGGCAGAAATCAGTTCTCATCTCGAAATTTTCGGAGCAAATTTCTTAACAGGCGTAGCTACAACTGTTAGATTTCATCTATTAAACCAACATTTATCTTCAGCCAGAGGTAATTCTCCACAGAGCTGCAGGTTTCTCCCCCGGGACGACGGCGCAGGTTGACCCGGCGATCACGTCTGTTCTCCGGCTGCTGCTGTTACCATGGTAACAGCAGCAGCAGCAGCTGTTACCATGGTAACAGCTGCTGCTGCTGCTGCGCCCCGGACCGGACTCTTATCATCGCCAAAAACATCGGGTCAAATTTCTTAATAGGCGTTATTTGGATAAACTGAGCCCAGGTTGGGGATTTTAACGGTTACTTTTACGCCTGAAAAAATATTAAAACTTAATAAAGTGGCATATTAACAGCGCTACAGCTGAAATTAAAACAGCTTTTAGCTCTCAGCTTCCTGATTTTAGGGGTGGTGCTGAAAGTAGGAGTAGTGGGAGTATTGGGACAGGGCTCTGGGAAGATTTCAAGTCCCTAAAATCTGTGGCTTCTTTTTTAGGGGTAACGGTAGAAAGTAGGGGGTGTATTGGGATTGGCCCTATATATACTTCAAGGTACAAAAATGCAGAATGACAGAAGTCAAGATTATACGTGGAGACAGAGATGTGGAGGCTGAACAGCTCTACTCGGAGAGTCAGTGACACAACATCCCCCTGACATTTAAAACGGCTCTCTGAAGGAAAACCTTTTCAGCCCTCCCAGCTCCGATATGAATGTAAATGCTTGGTTTTATTTATTCCTCTGGTTTTTGAGTCGGTAGTTTCTCTAAAGCACAGACGGCTGAACAAGAACCTGCTCCACTCAAGGTCGTTTACCTGGCCGGGAACAAAACTGTGTAAACATGTGTGTGTGTTCACGATAACACACACACACACACACACACACACACACACACACACTCACACACACACACACACACAGAGCGATAAACGATGGTGGATGTTTGGACTCTAACTGAGTCATGAATAAGTAAAGAGGCTGTGATAATGCGGATGGAAGAGCCTTAGCAGCTCATGTAAAAAGGTCCGGGGTCAGGAGGACAGTTATTTGATATTCACACACACACACACACACACACACACACACACACACACACACACACACACACACACACACACACACACACACACACACACACACACACACACACACACACACACACACACACACACACACTAGCCATCTGCTGAATGATTAATTCTAGGTTTCTACTTAAACGGAGAGGGTGCGTCTCCACCGGGGGGGCTGACTGGAAACTACCCACGTTTAGAGTTTATAGTTTTAACCTCCATTAGCTGCAGCAAAACTGCAGCTGCTCTTCCATAATACACAGTACATTACAACAAACAATTAAAAGCAAACCTAAAGAGCTAGCATATTGGAAAAAAAGAAAGGAAAAACAGAAAATAAAGAAAAAATAAAGTAATTCCGTTTAACATTTAGATATTAATAAAAACAATATATTCATACATTTTATAACATCAACAAATTCAAACAATGTATAGTTATCATAGTCTATCTATCTATCTATCTATCTATCTATCTATCTATCTATCTATCTATCTATCTATCTATCTATCTATCTATCTATCTATCTATCTATCTATCTATCTATCTATCTATCTATCTATCTATCTATCTATCTATCTATCTATCTATCTATCTATCTATCTATCTAATAATTAAATAATTAACCTCCTTAATAATTAATAATAATAATTATATGTATCTATTCAAGAGATGTTTCTTTACTAATAATTTTGCGTAAATTAAGTGAGTAACGATTAGGAATGGGTGATATTTTACCGTTCATGATAAACCGTCAAAAAAATTCCCCACGGTAACAATTTGTATCTCGCGGTAAAAATGATAAATTCCCGTTGATGATGTTTTTGTGTAAAGATGATTTATGGTTCTGTGTTAAATCCACGCACAACGTGAAGGAAGGAAGGAAGGAAGGAAGGAAGGAAGGAAGGAAGGAAGGAAGGAAGGAAGAAAGGAAGAAAGGAAGGAAGGAAGGAAGGAAGGAAGGAAGGAAGGAAGGAAGGATAAATTCCCGTTGATGATGTTTTTGTGTAATAAACATGGCGGATCTGAGAGTGAGATAGATTTATAGTTACAAAGATGGAGTTGAATTGGTATTTTTTTTATCGTCATTTTTATCGTTATCGGGATAAATGCCAGAAATTATCATGATACATTTTCTAGTCCATACCGCCCATCCCTAGTGAGGATACGATATTGCGATCCAACTTTTATCGTTATCCAAATTTTGCAATATATTGCAATGTTATACATAGTTAGCTGGAAACTGTAAAAAGCAGTATGTATCTTAAATCCAGGTTGCACGAACATCAGATTATTATTTAAAAAAAAATATATATATATATATATATATATATATATATATATATATATATATATATATATATATATATATATACACACACACATACCCATATACTATCTACTTTATTTATTTATTTATTTAATAATAAGTTGTATATGTATCTATTCAAGAGATGTTTCTTTACTAACAATTTGAATTCTTTTATGTTAATAGTTTGCTTAAAGAGTTTGGAAGTGGGTTCCATGCAGACATAGCTCTGTCCATCACCGTTCTTTTACCGTAGTTTGTCTTTATTTTTGCCAGTGAAAAATTGTCTTGTGCCGTAGCTACGATTTTCTGAACTGTAACATAATTTTCTGCATAGAACTTGCGGGGTAGTATAGGCGTTTCCGTCGCCGCAGAGTCTCTGCGCCTTTTATCCCCTTCAGACGATTCAGATTCATGGAAACCGATGCAGACCTTTCTTTTAAAAAACGTTTACTTCAGATAATTTATCATAATCTCTCAGTTCACCTAAGTGCTGGTGCACATCATAGTGTAGAGCCTCCTAAGTAATCCCCAGAAGACACATAATACAGAGGTGTCAGGAGGAGGAATGGTTCTCCGCAGCGGCAGAGGCAGTTTTAATTTACTCTATCCCCGGGAAAGCTGTGGAAAAGGCCGAGCGTAAACGCGGAGCAGAGAGTCGGGCTTCAGCACCGTTTCTTTCTCCCATCAATCTTCGTATCACATCGTGTTTTCTACGATCACACACTCTCATCAATTTTCTCTTCCCACCCTGACGGTACCGACGGAGGACGTTTTCCGCCGCTGCAACTAAACTGTTACATCAGTCTTCACCTGGCGCTGAATATAAATCAGCTTTCGTGGGAAAAGTGCTGGTTGTCGTGACGACTATCTGCCAACAAACCCCTGGTACCACACGGTCAATAACGTAGGAGCCAGTTCGCCATGTCAGCCTGGCCGGTTTATCTCAGGCTAACTTACGATGTTAATATCATTATATATTAATTATGAATAAATCTGTCCCCAGCGGCCAGACGAGGAACTACGATTGTTCTTACTTTGGCGTTTGTTTCAAGCGTTTAAATGTTGGTGGTTGAGTTTTCTTGGGATACACGCCCCCACATGGCCACATAAGGTATTATTACCTGCAGCAGCGTAGCTCTAAGAATGTTTTCATGTAAGAATGTCGCTTTTCTGACGTAATTTCTGTGTTTGGTTCCTGTTTTAACATTTCCTCTGTTTGCAGAGGCGTGTGGGCGGAAAACCAAAACTGCATAATGTCGTCCTCCCGAGTCAAAACGAACTTGCCCATTGATGTGTAACGGGCATGTTCAATTAAATATATACCGTATAACGAACGTTGTTTGTCCGCTACTGTCTCGTAACAGCGGATGGAAGTCGTGCAGAATCGGAACCATGGATCCACATCCCGCCTCCTAAGCTGACACCATACAGGAAGTGCCAAGACGTTGAATTTTCAGTTTTCATGTCCCTGGAAGCCTCACGGGGGTGAATTTTAATGCACCTCATCATGTAAAGCCGAGGACACACCAACCCGACATCGCCCGCTGTCGGCCGACTGCTGTGTCGCCTCGCGTCGCCTGTGTCGGGCTGGGTCGGGCTCAAAAAGAAGCACTTGAACACACTGCAAAGACGACACCCAACAGCAACTAGCACGTACATTCTGCGCATGCGTGAGAGGTAATTCCCCTCCAGACCAGGAGGCAGCGTTGGTCTGTATTTACTCAAAAACAAGGGAAAACCGGAAACTCTGGGAAGCCGTAAACAAAACAAATAGGCTTCATATTCACACCACATTTCAACACCACTCTCGCTACCACTGTTTGACCGATGGCCGACGCCGATTCGACATGAAAAGCTGCCAACGGGCGGCCGACCAGTGGCGACATGCGGGACACACCGGGAAAACTAGGCCGACAGACGCACCGACGCTCATCGACGGCCCGACGGCCGACAGTCGGCTTGGTGTGTCAGGGCCTTAAGATTACCTGAGACCGGTGGTCCTGGTACCCCGTCCTGTGGGACTCTGTCAGCTTCCTGAGACCCTTGTGGTCCTGGTACCCCGTCCTGTGAGACTCTGTCAGCTTCCTGATAAACCTTTGTGAATAATTGGGGGTGTGGACTTTTGAGACGCAGCTGCAGACTCTGTTGTCTTGACGTCTATGAATTATGAGCGTGATCATTACTTTTTTTAAAGATAATCTGGTTCGTTGACCTGTTGAAAGGGCTGCTGGGAGCGGCTGTGGCCTGGCTTTGTAATGTAACGATAGCGTCCTCGTTTAAGATGAGGCTGCTGTACGAAGTAATGGGCCGTAATGAGACTTGTGCAGACCCTAATGAGACACTGGGGGGGGATCCGTTCACTGGCATGCCTCACGGGTCCAAAAGCTGGCTACAACACAGAAATCAGCGGGAGATATCATTCAGGATATGGTCTTGTCCTCTTAGAGGATGGACAGAGACATAACGGGAAAACTCCTGGTGTATCAGCTGCAAAGAGGTTCACTGTCATCTAACTGTGTTTGTGGAAGTGGGCGTGGTTGACATCATCATGGGTGGCTTGTGTTTGTCGCCTAGCAACAAGCGTAGATGGCTTCACATGCAGCATCGACAGGTGAACTCTTTCAAGAGCGTCAATGGAAAATTCAGCTGAACATCTGGGGTGCAGAGGGGCTCCTTTACAGTCACATGAACAGGATTACATCATCCGTTGTTCAGTAACACTGCTGTCTCACGTCTGTTGGTCTGTTTTAAGTATTTAGTTCTCTTGTATCTTCCAAAATCCACGACTAGGGATGCTGCTCCTGCAGCGCTTTGAGCTCATCCATCCCATCTCTCAGGGACGTCGCTCCCCATGATGATGGACGGAAGACAAGTTTTAACCTCTTCCTTTCTGCTGTCCATACGTCTCCTGGTCTACATCCTTAGTCTCTCCTCGTCAGCTCTTCTGCGTTTAAGGTCTTTTCATGATCATCAGCTGGACTTTGGAAATCTGATGCTTCCCGTTGTCATGGATACTCATCATAACACGTGTTAACAAGTGTCTAAATTACCAGCCTGAACGTCATCTAAGCAGCTGGAAAATGTTTTGAAAAATCATAAATGGCAGTTAAAGAGAAGGACTAAGATCCCTGCAGCGGGCTGGGACGGGAGCGCTGCCATGCCGAATATTTTCTTTTCTGCTGTGTGGGTCTGCAGCCTCACCACAACTTTATGCACTTGAAACGGTTTCAGCCAGTTGGTTTGACTCCGAGGTGTCGAGCC
Source organism: Cololabis saira (assembly GCF_033807715.1). Lineage (NCBI taxonomy): Eukaryota > Metazoa > Chordata > Actinopteri > Beloniformes > Belonidae > Cololabis > Cololabis saira. The sequence goes on from NC_084598.1 coordinate 42,975,916, forward strand.
GAGGTGTCGAGCTGTCATCGGTCTGAGGGGGAACAAACGGGTCTGATCCTCCAGCTAATTCTGGAAAATCTTATGGCGCTTTTCCACCAGCACCTACTCAGCCCGACTCTGGTTTGGTTCTTTCCCGCTAGGGGTCTAACGTAGAGTAGATACTTTTCTGTTTCTACTCTGCCGAGGTTCTAAGCGGCTGAGTCGAGCTGTGACATCAGCAAAAGAGCGACTCTCACGGAGCTTCTTGTTCATTTTATTCTCAATACCAACCAGATCTATCTTTAGATTTTTCTACACATCCCTCCCCCGTTCCTCAAAGGAACTTTTTTGTGTTAAAATTTGTCTAAAACAGGGGTCAAAGGGGGCAAAAAAGTCGAAATGCTGAGAAAAAAGTAAAAATGTCGAGAAAAAAGTTGAAATTTCGAGAAAAAAGTCCAAATGTTGAGGAAAAAGTCGAAATGTCGAGAAAAAAAGTCGAAACGTCGAGAAAAAAAGTCGAAATGTTGAGAAAAAAGTCAAAATTTTGAGGAAAAAGTCGAAATGTTGAGAAAAAGGCAAAACTTTGAGGAAAAAGTCGAAATGTCGAGGAAAAAAAGTCGAAATGCTGAGAAAAAAAGTCGAAATGTCGATAAAAAAGTGGAAATGTCGAGGAAAAAAGTCGAAATCTTATGGCACTTTTCCACCAGCACCTACTCAGCCCGACTCTCCTCCACTCGGTTTGGTTCTTTCCCACTAGGGGTCTAACGTGCCGAGTAAATACTTTTCTGTTTCTACTCTGCCGAGGTTCTAAGCGGCTGAGTCGAGCTGTGACATCAGCAAAAGAGCGACTCTCACGGAGCTTCTTGTTCATTTTATTCTCAATACCAACCAGATCTATCTTTAGATTTTTCTACACATCCCTCCCCCGTCCCTCAAAGGAACTTTTTTGTGTTAAAATTTGTCCAAACCGGGGGTCGGCAACCCGTGGCTCCAGAGCCGCATTCGGCTCTTTAGCGCCGCCCTAGTGGCTCCTGGAGCTTTTCTTTTTTCTTTTTTTTCTTCTTTTTTTCCTTTTTTTCTTCTTCTTTTTTCCTTTTTTCTCTTTTTTTCTTCCTTTTTCCTTTGCTTTTTAATCTTGACTTTTCAACTGTATTCTAGAAATTTTGACTTTTTTCTTGACATTTCAACTTTTTTCACAAAATTCTTTAGTATTTCCACGACATTTTGACTTTTTTCTCGAAATTTCAACTTTTTTTTCGACATTTTGACTTTTTTCTTGCGATTGTACTTTAACATTAATCTCGACATTTCAAATTTTTCTCGACATTTTTCTCGAAATTTCGACTTTTTTCTCGACATTTGGACTTTTTTCTCGAAGTGCATAATGAAAAAAAATCTAAAACATCGTAAGATGGGGCTGAGTCGGGCTGTGACGTCATCACACTCCAGGCCACCGATTGGTCGGGGGGTTGGAGTCAGACGTCTGAGTCAGTCTTTTTGGTGATCCAACTCTGAGGTGCAGATGTTAAAACCTGGTGCTGAGGAGAGAATTAAAAAGATCTAGACGGAGATAAGGAACCACCAGATCCACCAGGAGCTCTGTCTCTTCATAGCTGCTCAGATACCAACCCGCCTTTCAGCAGCAGAGACAAACTAACAACATTAAAAAGCGTCGCCGCTTGAAACTTGTCTCACTCTCATTTTTTAACTTGATATGGAACACAAGCCACAGATCCAGCAGCACATCTATCATCTCCTCCAGGTTCTACATCTTTAGTGTTGTTGTCTTCTTCCTTTAGATACACAATCAAATACATCACAGCAGCTTCTCCAACCTCCTACTTCTGCTCCAGGTGCTGATTGTAGTGGAAAAGAAACCAGGCCGAGTAGAGATGAGTACGTTCCAGTGGAAAAGTGCCTTTAGTTTATGTTGAGACTAGTGTAGGCCTCGAGAAGGCCTCCAGCCGGCGGAGTTAGTTGTGGGTGTGGTTTCACGCATCGGAGGCCACCTTTTTTTCTCGACATTTTGACTTTTTGCTCGACATTTCGACTTTTTGCTCGAAATTTCGACTTTTTTCTCGACATTTCGACTTTTTTGCTCGACATTTTGACTTTTTTATCGACATTTCCACTTTTTTCTCAACATTTCCACTTTTTTTCTCAACATTTCCACTTTTTTGCTCGACATTTCGACTTTTTCCTCGACATTTTGACTTTTTTCTCGAAATTTCGACTTTTTTCTCGACATTTCGACTTTTTTATCGACATTTCCACTTTTTTCTAAAAATTTCGACTTTTTTATCGACATTTCCACTTTTTTTATCGACATTTCCACTTTTTTTCTCAACATTTTGACTTTTTTTCCTCGACATTTCTACTTATCTTCTCGACATTTAGACTTTTTTCTCGACATTTCCACTTTTTTAATCGACATTTCCACTTTTTTATCGACATTTCCACTTTTTTATCGACATTAGACATTTCCACTTTTTTAATCGACATTTCCACTTTTTTCTCGACATTTCCACTTTTTTATCGACATTTGCACTTTTTTTCTCGACATTTCCACTTTTTTTCTCGACATTTCGACTTTTTTCTCGACATTTCCACTTTTTTTCTCGAAATTTCCTGCTTGGAGAAAAGTGATAAGTGAAGTGCTTCTCCACCAGAGGTGCTCACCTCTGGTGGTAAACTCCTGCTTTAACTGCAGCAGAGTTAAAGCAGGACGAGCTGCTCCCTGGTGCTTTCCCCGCACCTGAAACAACATATGAGCACACGGGCAGCTGTACGTGGTCGCCCCCCGCTGCTGGATCAGCTGAGCACCGTGGAGCAGCTTCCCACGTCCGTGCAGCCTGCAGACACAGTTACCCCTGGAGACGGTGGGACGATATTTAACCAGTTTAGAGGGGACCTATTATGAAAACCAGGTTTTCTCTTGCTTTAACATTTATAAAGTGGTCTCCCCTCAGCCTGCCAACTCAGAGAAGGAGGAAAGAAACCAGATTCTGCAGTGTCTGTACAGCCGCCCGGATGAGCCATCCAGTGTGATGTGCATCTACGAGCCAATAAGATTCTGCTCCCCAAAGTTACGGAACAACGGAGCGATGCGTGAAACCACTAACAACTAACTCTGGCCGGAACAACAACAACAACTCCGCCAGTCGAAATGTCGAGAAAGTGGAAATGTCGATAAAAAAGTGGAATTGTCGAGAAAAAAAGTTGAAATTTCAAGAAAAAAAGTGGAAATTTCGAGAAAAAGAGTCAAAATGTCGAGAAAAAAAGTTGAAATGTCGAGAAAAAAAGTCGAAATGTCGAGAAAAAAGTTGAAATGTCAAGAAAAAAAGTCAAAATGTCAAGAAAAAAAGTCAAAATGTCAAGAAAACAAGTCGAAATGTCGAGAAAAAAGTCTAAATGTCGAGCAAAAATGTCGAAATGTCGAGCAAAAAAGTTGAAATTTCAAGAAAAAAGTCAAAATGTCGAGGAAAAAGTCAAAATGTCAAGCAAAAAAGTAAAAATGTCGAGCAAAAAAGTTGAAATTTCAAGAAAAAAGTCAAAATGTTGAGAAAAAAAGTCAAAATGTCAAGAAAGTCAAAATGTCGAGAAAACAAGTCAAAATGTCGAGCAAAAAAGTAAAAATGTCAAGAAAAAAAGGCAAAATTTCGAGGAAAAAGTCGAAATGTCGAGCAAAAAAGTTGAAATTTCGAGAAAAAAGTTGACATTTCGAGGAAAAAAGTCAAAATGTTGAGAAAAAAAGTTGAAATGTCGAGAAAAAATTTGAAATGTCGAGGAAAAAGTCGAAATGTCGAGGAAAAAGTCAAAATGTTGAGAAAAAAAGTCGAAATGTCGAGAAAAAAAGGTGGCCTCTGATGCGTGAAACCACGCCCACAACTAACTCCGCCGGCAGGAGCTTCCACCATTTCTCCGTAGCGGTGTATCGCGTCATTCAGGCAGCCAATCAGCACAGAGCCTCATTATCATAGCCCCGCCCACTCAGAATCCTGCATAGATAATGAGGTTAGAGAATGGGAAGATAAAGACATGGTTTAGAGGCTGAATTTCTAATTTATTTAGCAAAAACAATCAAAAGTTTGTTTTTAAGACATCCAAGGCCTGTTTAGAATAGGGATTAGGTGCCATAATAGGTCTCCTTTAAGTTCATTTCCA